>NC_056613.1:4085090-4385090 GCF_018340385.1 Cyprinus carpio | reverse complement strand
AAATAAAAAAAAAGAAAAGCCTATAACATAATCACTAAAACTTAAACTAAAATTAAAATAAAAACTGAAATTTAAAAATGAAAGTGAATTCACAAAATTAATAAATAAATACTATAATACTATATAAATAATACTAAAATAGCACTGGACTAAGTTTTATCTAATAATATATCTTATAAGTATATAATATAATATAATATAATATAATATAATATAATATAATATAATATAATATAATATATCTAATAAGTAATTTCCTAGAAACTACCCAGAACTATGATCTTTTTTGGGGGGACATTATCACGATGATAATACCGTGGTATTCTATTTATACCATAAGACTGTACCATGGTACTGCTAAATTTTTTTTGTAAGTGTTGACAGCTTCCAAGGGATATTATCTTGCCGTTTAGGATCAGCTATTGTTTACTCTACTATTACTGGTATGTCAGTTTCCTCGAACCATGTCACATCAGCATCTGCACTCTTGAATGGATACCGGAGGCTCTTAGATTTCCTTTCAATTCCTCTGAAAAATAATATTCTGCATTATTTACAACTAAAGCTCAATCAGCAGCATCTGTGGCGTGCTGTTGATTACCACAAAAATGGTGCCATTGATAGTTGCAATGTTTACACACAGTGCTGTTTTTGTTGTTTTTAAAACCCGAAGCACAAGAATCATTTTATTTTGTAATTGACCGCATGATAGTGTAAAGCTGATTTCTGTGCTAGTAGCATCACCAAATGGAATTGAATTTTTTTTTTTAAAATTTCAAACAGGTTTCCCGAACATTTCCCCGTCTGCCATTGGTCAGCAAACAGGGTGTCCCACCCAAAACTAAGTCCATTGAAAGCAGCACACAAGTCATATTATTTACACTTTTTTTTAAGAAAGATCAACTCAACAAATGACTGACTGTTGTCACTGTACATTAAGCTGGGACAATGAACATTGAAACATCTTAAGATCCGGGTATCTTAACATTGAAAAAAAATTACTTCAAGTTAAAATTAAACCAGGTTTGAGCTGTGAAGTTTACACTGGAAAAACTAGCTGTAAACACTGCTGGTGGCATATGTGTGAAGGTTACAGAGCATCTGCTGAGCATCTGAGCTGGATCAGCACTTCCTTTTTACCTCGGTACAGGATTAATTAGCTACAGATCTATAAAAAAACACTCAGCACTCACCAGTCTCGGGTTTTGTGTACTCTAGACACAGGATCTCAGAGTCATGTGCCTGAACGTCTAGAATTTCCTCCATGCGCTCCAAATCATGGATTCTGGAAACAGCAGAAGTTCAGTGAGGGTCTGATTGTGTAGTTTCTAAACTAAAAATGTTTGCATTTTCTGAAGAATAACAATGAGAATGCTTTTGTAATATATACAGTCTTCACAGAAAGTGTAACGTACAGTATTTTTCCCACATGCATGTGATTCCCAGTACACAAAAACATTGTCCTTTCCACTAAAACCCTCAGAGGATCAATTAACTCAAATCAATTAGTGTAGAAGTGTTAAGCAGCCATGTGAAAAACAGACCTCAGTGTTCCATTGCGGTCCCCTGATGCCAGGTGCAGCCCGTCTGGGCTCACACACATGGTCCTAATGCCTGTCCGGTTATCTGAGGTCTGTGGGTCAACCTTCTCAGAGTTACTGGAGATGGTGCAGTCCGTGTCCAGCAGGGTGGAGGTGTTGTTGTCCATATAAATGACCTTCTGGAGGTCCTTTGGTGACGAAAAATGATAATTTGTGACTTGTTCGTTACATTTATACAGATACATATATTTAAATCACTTAAATATTGTTATGTTTGATTAAATATCAAAGGAAACGGCATCTGCAATTCTACCAAGTCATAACTAAGTAAACACTTCCATGCAAATTATTTTTAATCAACTTCTACTGAGGTTTGACAATGGTAAAGTGTCCAAATATGGCATTCTAATTTTTAACAGTATTTCTACAGTTTTATTATTTACTATCTCACAAACTTCTCTGTCATATGGTTTAGCTTTTAAAAGTTCAATTATTTTCTTTAAAATGAATGCCATTTTTATATGATATGTGAAATGTTTGTGAATGACATGTCTAATTGCCTTTTAAGGTCAGAGTTGCTGATAGGACAGTAGCTGACGTTTTTTAATGATAATATGCAGTTTATGAAAGTAGTATGCATCAGTTCACAGTAATACCCCTAGTATCATTTTTTTTTTTTTTTTTTTTTACAGAGAATACACAGTTAAGAGTTTGATATTGAGAGAAGTCTCCTATGCTCACCAAGGCTGCATTTAATTGATCAAAAATACAGTACAAACAGTAATATTGTGAAATATTATTTTATAATTTAAAATTAGCAGTTTTAAATTTCAGTATATTTAAAATGTAATTTGTTCCTGCGATGCAAAGCTGAATATTATAGCATCATTACTCCAGTCTTCAGTGTGACATGAGGCTTCAGAAATCATTCTAATGTGCTGATTTGCTGCACAAAAAAACATTTCTTATTATCAATGTTGAAAACCATTGTGCATAGTGTATTTATTTAAAATAAAAAATAAAAAAAACATGTCTGGATTAATTTCTTGAGTTTCTAGAACTCACATTGCTGATGACGTTTGGGCTGAGGGTGGTGTTCTGAGCGTCTGTGTTCCATAAACGGAGAGTATTGTCAGAAGAACAACTGAGGAACGATCCGGGAGACAAACGTGGCTGCTCTCCATCCCTCGTCTCTGGGTACACCTGCAGGAAAAGCAATGAGAAGTGACTCAAGCTGACAAAACACACAGCATTACATCACACAAACTCACACATAAAAACAAATACAGGTGTATTTACTCTGGCATTTAAACTCCATTAGCTCATTATCAACCAAAAAACAAAAGGAGCGGTCTTATGTTTTTATGGTTTTAGTATTACTACATAAAAATAACACTAACCTAAAACTAAAGACATACATAAATAACCATCTGATATGAGCACACAACCAAAAGGGAAGTCAGTCATAAATCATGTGATCTGATATGAGCACACAACCAACGACACAACCTGGAAATACAGTATATGCTGCATGTCGACAAATCCCACAGGTTGTCTATCACAATGAATGAAAACACAGTAAAATACCATTCGACTGGTACAAAAACAGCAAACTCATCACATTCCTAACTGGATAACACATATAAAATAAGGTAAACAAGTTACGAGCAAGACTGAAACCTACAGCGGGTGGGTTTTTATTAATACAATAACATCATATGAGTTCACATCAGGCCTTACAAAAATAATACAAAAACACGAGGCTCAAATACAAAAGACCTGCCTCACATTATTTCAGCAGGCAAAATGTCAACACACGACATGATGAAAGGACAAAAACATGTTACCACACACACGTCTCAGAAGTCAGAATACAATTGACTAAATTTTCTCATAATCCTTAAAACCTTTCTTGTACTTGAAATGCATTAAATTAATTTTGTAGGTAAAAGTAGACTATTTATGAACTATTTTTACAAAACTAAATATAATTTTAGGTTTTGTATTATATTTTATATATGCAGATTTTTTATTTTATTTCATGTTTTATTTAATTTTTTGTTATTTTATACTATTGTATTTTTTTATTTATTATATTTTATTTCATTTTATTATTTTATACATCCACCTGATCAGCACCGTCTTTCCATCACTGCCTTAATGCTTGCATTAAATGTTTGTCTTATTTGGCATGTCACCTTTCCAAATAGCTGAAATAAAATAAATCTTCTTTTATTTTACTTTATTTCCTTCAAGTTCTTTCAAGTTTAAAGGGATGCTCCACCCCAAAATGAAAATGTTGTCATTAATCACTTACCCCAATGTCGTTCCAAACCCATAAAAGCTTTGTTCGTCTTCGGAACACAATTGTCTCTCCATATCACCATGTGTGTGCTCTTCTGTATCATCCGTGTCAAAAGGATGCGCTGTTTTCTTTCAAATCAAAGCTAAATACACGTAGAAACAGTGCATCCTTGTGGCGCGGATGATACAGAAGAGCAAACGCAGCATACAGTGATATGGAGATACACAGAGGAGACTGCTGACAAATTAATTATTGAATAAAGTCGCTATTTTTGTTTTCTTCACTTACAAAAAGTGTTCCCGTCGCTTCATATAACTCAGATTGCACGTCTGATGGCAGATGGAGTATACTGACAACGACTTTCATACCTTTTTCTGGACCTTGACACTGTTATTACTTGGCAGTCTATGGGACAGTCACAGGCCTCCCGGTTTTCATCCAAAATATCTTAAATTGTTTTCCGAAGATGAACAAACTTTTACGGGTTTGAAATGACATGGGGGTAAGTAATTTTTGACAAAATTTTCATTTTGAAGTGGAGTATCCCTTTAAAATGTATGCCCTTTTTCTCACCTCCACACTCCATACGCAGGCCGAATGGTAGAGAGCTGAGTAAACCTTTCCCACTTTACGAAGATCACGTACATCCCACACGAACAGACTGTGATCGTTGTAGACACAGGACAGCCAGCGGTTCGTGGTGTCATAGGACACGGCCACTGTGTCAGGATAGCGGACGTTTTCCTTGTAGGCGAAGAGATGGCTGTGAAGAGATCATAATAGTAAAGACAGCTGTACTGAAAGGTCACTAAAGGTCTTCTGGAAGCATCACGAGAAAATGTTTCCAAGCAGAACCCACATTTAGATCACTGCTGTTTACTGCCAATTATAAGGAGACAGACAGAATGACAGTGTGCATTCTGGGAGCAGTCTCCGCTGGCATTCAAAGGGCAGTTTTTTGATGGTACATTTGTTCATGATTTGTCTTTCTGTGAAATAGCTTCCATTTAGATTTCATGAATTGGAAAGTTACGAGCTACATGGATGCATATATATATATAAAATGTACAGTAGGCTCAAAAATACACAGACACATCTCAGTGTCTTAAAACAGTTTTCCTGAACAGTATAATATATAATAAAGCTCAACATCTCTGTCTCAGCCTTGCAGCAGTCTTTGCATATTTATGAGCAGTGAACTAAGAGGTCTCATGTGTTTGACAGTTTGGAGGGAAAGCAGGGAATTCTAAACAGATGTCAATGGCTAAGCTGTTTCATCGACACTACATGAATCCACTCTGAATCTGAAAGCAGACGGAGATTTCAGGATGGTTTCTGGGTATTTGCATATGTATAATGCTAGACACCAGCACAAACAATAGGAAAATCTCTGGAGATTTCCAAGTAAAAACATTTATCCTGCAGTTCTGACTTTTGACAAAGGGATTTTAAGCAGGGGTGCACAATAAATATCGGCCGATAATTAATGTGCATCTCGAAAGTAAATCCCGTCATCAAATCAGCTTAAAAAACCATCAGTAAATTGACATCACATACATCATCTCACACACAGCAGCTGTTACACAGAGTGGATTTGCGCAGCTTGTCAGTTAACAACGGCTCTGTGTAGTAACAGCAGCTCTGTGTGAAATCACGCACTATGCACTAATGAAAAAAAACCCTCAAAGAAGGTGGAGTTTCAGAACACACCCAGAGATTGCATAATCGCCACGGACCAAGGGAAGCTCAAAGATGTTTAGGAGCCAAAACGAACTCCCCCAGAAAGTTTGCTTTGGTCACCTGTTTCGAACTAGCGAAACGAACTCAAAACGAACCTTGTTTCGGCATAATTTTGTTTGAAATGACGTCATATCAGTTTGTTATTCGATTTCGTTTGAAGTATATCGGGGCCTTTACACTATTATATTTTACACTGATTCTGAAAAATCATATTAAGTATTGTGGTGGTACCATAGTTCAGTGAAGGTAATGCATGCTACTTTAAGTACAGTGCAATAATATTGATAAAACTGAACTAAGTAGTTATTTTTTGTACCAAGACTCTCTAATGTGGCTGATCTTACCTGGCCTCAGTAACAGTGGCAATGTCTGTGCCCAGGCTGTGAGGGTGAGGCAGCGTACAGATAAAGTGCAGGTCAGTGGGGCTGAACGCTCTCACTGTCCCATCAGCACAACCACAGAAGATCAGATCCTCGCTGACGGACAGAGACGTGGCCATACTGGTCTGAGAGAGAGAGAGAAAAAGAGGAATTGAGTTGAATGACTAATTCTATGACTAAAGTTTTGGAGTGACATCCACGATATTTTGGAGTCCACACAAATTATATTATCAATGTTATGATAATTACTAAATTATAATATTAATATAATAATCATCAACATATATTAATTTATTTAACTTTTTTGCATGGAATGTGGGGGTAAAATAATTTAAATTCTAGGGTTAGAGTTTTATATATATATATAATATAATAATCATTTATTTAAACAACATTTAAATTCTGTTTAAATTCATGTATAACATCTGCAGAGCTTTAAGCAACTACCCAGAAGCATATTTACCATGTGGGCCAAGTCACTTTGTTGGGTGAATCGAAAATGAGACAAAATGAGAGCTCTGTGCATTAAATCGAGATGTCTTATTAAATTCCACTGATAATTGCATGGGAAATGCACAATGCACAAACACCAAATAAAAGCTGATGAGATATAAAACTTGAAAACAGGTGGCAATAAAGAAACAAATGTGTAAAAAAGAAAATGTATTAGTGCCTGAGCAGGTTAAAAGTGAGAAGATGAGAACTCATTTGTGTGTTTTTCCATGGGCTGTTGGATGTTCCTAATGAGAAAAACCTAATATTAAAATATAATTTAATTTACTGAGATAAGGACACGGAGGACTATTTGCTAAATAAGCTTTACTCAAGAGACCAAAGTTCATCTGTAGATTATAAAGTTGTACAATGATCCTGGGGTTCTTTTAGTTGATAAACTGTTAGACAGAGAGGCTTTTGTATCCTTTACCATCCTCTCTGTATCCCTTTCTTTCTGGCACTCTTCTGAATCGTTCTTGTTTTCTCAGTGCAGTGGGCTCAAGGGTCCCACAAAAGCAGAATTGTGCAGCACCCACCTGCTCTAACCATGACCCACTTTGACAGTTTGTAAGGAGTCAAATCGAGATCTCATATCGGCTCTAAATCATGTGTTTAACACGGCTGCCTAGTTCTCATGGGTTTCTGAAGGTCTTCCGAAATACAAATTTCTTCTTCTCTTTTGTGAGATACAACAGACCTTTCTTTAAAAAGATATTACTACTTTATGTGATGTTTTTTTCTGTCTTAAAGCAGAGTAATAAATGCAGTAAATAAAAAATAATACACTGAATTAAAAGATGAAATATATATCTTGAGTGATTTGTTAAAACATTTACTGTTTTACAATTTAATAATTAATACTAACAATTAATAAAAAATATTAAGTACATAATTAAAACAATGCATTGCGATATAAAATATAAGAAACATCTTACAATGAATATAATAATAATAATAATAATAAAATGATTTTAAAAAAATGCAAAAGGGGTGGTGTATGCAATACAATATTTAATACTAATAATTAATAATTCAAATAATTAAATAAAACAATTAGAACAATGTAATGTAAAAATACTAATATATTTTAAAATGAATATAATAATAATAATAATAATAAATTCTTAATATAACACAAAAAGGGGCGGTTTAAGCAGTATACTTAATGTGAAATGCTTTGTCTGCGATTAGAGTGATAACTGGCAAGTGAAGGTGTAATGAGGTCAAACATCTAATGTACAGGTGAGCATGACTGACAGCAGCACTGTGATGTGTTGTTTAATGAGTTTTACAATGAGACGTGACAGCTGAATCAATAGCCCTGATGTGAAACTTACTGCGAAACTGTCATTTTTCTGAACAGTGTGAGAGAAGCAGAACAGACTTATATTAGACAACAGAAGCAGCAGCATCAGTAATTAACACACTCCACTCTCACTTAACACAGCCGAGAGCTTAGATACACCCTCCGTTCACAGGGACTTTGACATCAGAAAAGGAAAAATACCTTAACATGGATTAAGCACAAAACACACACACAAGGAAGCTTAAACAAAATTCAATTATAAATCAGGGGGTTAAAAAATGTGACAACTGAAATTTTAAAGTTCAACTCCAAGTATAAAACAGCTTTAATTTCATGCACATTCTTTTCACAATAATGTTATTTAAAGGAATAGAGCTCAACAGTGACCTCTCATTATTTTCCCAATTCATTTTCCATAGAGATTTAAAAAAAATGGTTCAATACAGTTCTGAACCAAACCCCAGCAAAAAAAAATATTTACATACATAGATACACATTTTTATACCACAATATATACAAAACCATACAATATCAAAAAAATATATAAAAATAAAGCTAAACCGTCAAAAAAAATTATGTTTCAAAAATACTGCAGTACATTTTACAAGAAAATAAAAATGTCATCTTTAATACAGTGTTACTTGCCATTTCTTTGTAATTATTTGTGAAATTTACTATCAATTTCAAAATGAAATTTTTGAAAATATTATTTTTTTCAAGGTAGCTTATCTAGTGTTCACTACAAAAACCTGTATTCATGAAAACAGTAACTATTTTAAAATGTGGATCTTTAATGAGTTTTAATGCATTTTGAATAAAATAGGAGCTAAAATCATTTCAAAATCAATTAATTTTTACTTTATGAATCAAACTATTGAGCTCTATGGCACCCACTCATTCAAGCATATTTGTAACCGACTACACAATCAACCAATCAGCATCCTTGTCACTCACCCTTAGCTCCACCCACTTGTCCAGCATTCTTTTGTCATTGAATTCACAGAGCAGCCCAGAGGAAGTGATGCAGAAGGTGCTGTTCGCCTTCCGGCCCTTTCCACAGGACACATCGCTAAAGAAGTTATTGCGCAGCTCTCCAAGTAGACCAGAGCGGCCCAATAATGGTACTGTAGCGTTCACCTGTGAGAGATGACATTTATGAGGCTTTCACCTAAGACCTGGATAATATTTAGCACTGTGTGAATGGACATGACATTTTCAGCTGTGGTCTGGTTTGACATCTGTGGTGACGGTAAGTGAGAGTTAGAGACGGAAAGCCAGGAAGAAAGATCAAAAAGAGCTGTATTTGGTAGATAAGGCTAGCTGTTATCTGCCACGTTAGCATCGTGTACCTTGGACGACTTGGTGTGGTCAAGATACCAGAACTTCACATGTCTATTCCCGGCTGTAACAAAGTACGAGCTATCATCTGAGAAAGACACAGCCGTCACTTTACTGGACACCTTGTTGGCGGCAACCACAACATTTTTCTGAAAGGACAAAAAGACAAATATTCAAACTATGACCATTTTTATACTATGATTTATTGATCGGTTTTTATGTTATTGGTTGATTCAAGTGCAGCAATCAAAAGGGAAAAATCATGGTAAAGAGATTATGAGAGATGGAATTGCATTACAGGAATAATTTACACAAAAATTAACATTTGCTGAAGATTTACTCTCCCTCAAGCTATCCGAGATGTACTGTAGGTAAATGTATTTCTTCATCACAACAGATTTGGAAAAATTTTGGATTACATCAATTGCTCACCAGTGGCTCCTCTGCAGTGAATGGGTGCCGTCAGAATGAGAGTCCAAACAGCTGATAAAAACATCACAATAATCCACACAACTCCAGTCCATCAATTGATATCTCTTGAAGCAAAAAGCTACGTGTTTGTAAGAAACAAATCTAGGCATTTTAATTTCTTTGCTTTTGGCCAAAGATTCTATAATCTATAATAATGCATCTCTCCTGTTGTCATTTCGCATCCAAATATGACTGACATATTTATCAAGAACTGTTTTTGCTTGTAAACAGTGCTTGATCTATTAATATTTCTCTCCTGATTCAGACGAGATGACTTTTTCAATTAAAAAAAAAATAAATATTCTGAATAGAGGACAATTTGATGCATTTGTTTACAAATATACAGTTTTTCGCTTTACTAGAAGCTAACTGATGGGGCTGTGTGGATTATTGTGATGTTTTTATCAGCTGTTTGGACTCTCATTCTGACGGCACCCATTCACTACAGAGGATCCAATAGTGAGCAAGTGATGTACTGTAATGCTTGCTAAGTTCTCCAAAACTGTTCAGATGAAGAAACAAACTCATCTACATCTTGGATGGCCTGAGGGTGAGGACAGTTTTCATTTCTGGCTAAACTATTTCTTTAAATTAATTTTTTTCAAGCATATACTGTATAAAATGTTGCCTTGTATTAACACCATTCCTTTTATGCATTGCATACACTGCTATTACCTGCAGGAAAGGCAAATTTAGTTATCCAAACAGCATAAATGAAACAAACTAAATAAAAGCCATCTTTCATGACTGTGTGAATATTGCTAGTCACCTTCCAGGCCCAGACGTTGACGATCATGTCGTGCTGGTATCCCACACTGATGATGTATTTACTATTGGGGGAGAAAGCCACACACGCCACGCCGTATTTATGCTCCTGTAACTCCACCACCTGTGTCCTCTCTGCCACATCCCAGACACGCACCGCCGGCATATGACCACTCTAGAGAGAGAGAAAAAGAGATTATGAGGGCCGTCGACATGCTTTACTCCAGACAATTTCAACACAAGAGCAATATCTACCAGATTAAGAGCCAAAAATAGTATATTTAGAAACATACAACCAACATATATAACTATATACATACAGTACTAACTTCCAAAAGTTTGGGGTCAATAAGATTTTAAGAAATAAATACACTTATTCATCAAGGATGCATTAATCTGGTCAAAGGTGACAATAAGGATGTTTATAATTTTATTTTATAAGTTTATCCTGAAAAAAAATGTAGCAAGGTTTTCACAAAAATATCAAGCAGCACAACTGTAATTACTAACGAGAAATGTTTCTTAAGCATCAAATCATAATATTTTAATCATTTCTGAAGGATCATGTGAGACACCGCTAAGTAATGGCTACTGACAATTCACATGAAAAATTAAACTAATTTTTTCAAAATTAAATAAAATGTTAAATTATTCAAATAGAAAACAGTCATTTTAAACTGTAATAATATTTCACAATATTATATTATTTTTTACTGTATTTTTTTTTCTTGATTAAATGCAGCCTTGGTGAGCATAACAGACTTCTTTCAAAGATGAAAATAAAAAACAAATTCATTCATTCATGAAAAAAATGTGTATATGTTATGTATTATAGAAATGTCCTTTCCCTGGCCAGAAAAACACCATTTTGAATATCCCCTGATATTTTCTCTTGACTGTGGGGACCTTGGATTTATATTTTGTTGTATTGCAAGCATGTATTCAAGAGCACATTTCTATTTTGTGCAAAGCTTGTTTGTGCAACACATTATTAACATAGATGTCGAGACACGTCAGTTCAATCCCAGGTTACACAACTCCAATCAAGACAGATCATGCATGCAAACAAAAAGGAATGAATGGATATTCATTCTGATTAATCTTACACAACATCCTGCTTTAATACAGGACCGTGCTGCCAACATGTGATCAGCATTCAGCGCTGCAGGGGCTTCACAGTGAGAATGTGGGGGTCAGGGGTCAAACCACAGTGAGCAGACATATGCCGATTCCAGACTGTTTCTGTCTCTTCCTTCGGGCACATTTTCTTTCTCTTCCTCCATACATGCTCTTTTCCTTGCCCTTTCTTGGCACTCTCGCTTTAACCTTTTTATGACAGCAGACACGGTCTGTGTGCAGGTTGGCATGGTGCCGCCTGTTGCCATGGCAGCCAGTAAGCACAAACTCACATCACTTTCACATGCTGGAGTAAGTAACTCCTCTCAAACGAAAAGGATTACTTTTTTGTCCAAATGCACAGACACCAAATATACAACCGCCCAGACACACATACAATATTGTACAACCGCACACACACAAACACAAATCACCCATCCACATGATTTAGTGGATTAGACAAGCAGACAGGATCTGTGCTCATGTTCAGTCTTGCAAACAAAGTCCAAACGGCTCTGATTACTGTCCACATTACTGTTTCCATTCATTACTGTCATGCCAGCTGACCAGAAGTATGGACACTTCATCAATGCACATTATCCTTAAAAAGATAGTCCACCAAAAAAATTAAAAAATACAATAAATAAACTTTTTTAATTAACCACCTTCATGTCATTGCATGACTTGTTTTCTTCTGTGGAGCATAAAAAGATATTTTTTATTCAATGTCTGTCAATATTAACAAAAAATTTTTATCCACCAAAAATCCTCAAAATATCTTCTTTTATTGCACAGAAGAAATAATTCATTCATGTAACAAAAAAAAAAAAAATAAATAAAAAAAAAAAGAACATTCATTTTTGAACTAAACCTACCAATAAAAAAAAAAAAAATAATGGAAGACAAGAATCAACATTCCTCATTCAAATAATACTATAATTTTATTACATTTAACAACAAAATAAATGTCTAGAGATTGCACTCAAAAAGAGAATTTTAACCAAAGACATGCTTCACAACTGAGCAGAACCACAAAGGTTTATAATGACTACAGAAGTTTTCATGATTTCATTAAATAAATGTTTGAAGGCCTGGAAAATTACACTTGAAAATCCCTGATATTTAGATAATAGGATAACAGGGAAACTTAACAATTTGCTAAATTTCTACCACCTTTTTTCTACTCAGATGACATTAAGTCTGTACATAAAGGGGAAAAAAATTATAATAATAAAATAACTGGTATTATTAATCAAGTTGACCAAATGATCCAATCAAATCCTGATATAATATAATAACAGATTACAGAAGTTAAATGTGTTGCCAATTACATTTCATTTTAAACCAAAGAAGTAATTATTAATACTTTTAAATATTTTAATACTTTTATTTTTTTGTTTCAATCAAGTAGTTTTATTTTGAAGGTTGCAATAGCGTGTTTTATTTCAAGCCGGACATAACTTGCATGCTTCTGCATGATTTCTATATTGCAGTCCAAGCAATAAATCCCTTCTTATCCAAACATTAGTGCTGAAGAATTACGGAAGGAAAGCAATAGTCACATTTGTATGTACTTGACTCCACTGTGAAAAGAGACAAATTACACTGATAGTTAGTCACTGCACACAGGGATTTCAGAATTCAGGCCTGAAAGGGCAAGATAGAGAAATTTATTTTCATACAGCCCGCCTACATCAGCTTTATCTAAGTATGAGATACTGCTCCAGAGCTCCTGACTTCCTATTAGATCATGTGATGGAACCACAAAGCACAGATATACTGAGGAATTGAGTACTCACCTCGCCCGTGACCATATATTTGCCATCAGGAGAGAAGGAGACCGTAGTGATGGTTTTCCTGTGACAGAGTGGACGGAAGTATTTAGACAATTTAGACAAAGTGTATGCATCCTGCTACTTGAGAGATTTCCTCTCGGTCTGATCACCCATTGCTTACGATGAGTGTTGAGCATCCCAACACTACAATATTTACTCAACCAGTGGCATGAGTTTGGGACAGGACTGTCTGTTTGGTCAACCTGTGGCAGACAGGGTTGTGTGTTGGGAAACCAGTTTGGTAAAACAGCGGATTTTCACAGCAGTGCCATAGAAGAACCACTGTGGGTTCTCTAAAGAACCTTTCAGTGAACAGTTCTTAAAAGAACCATTTATTTTCCCATGTGAAGAGCATTTTAATAATCTTAAGAACCTTTTTGCACTACACTCTTAAAAATAAAGCTTCCAAAAGGGTTTTATTTTTTCCAGTGATGAACCATTTTGGGCTCTATAAAGAACCTTCCAATAAACAGTTCTTAAAAGGAACCATTTTTAGTGTGGAGAACGTTTTGAATTTTATTTAAAAGAACCTTTTTTCCACTTTAAAGAACCTTTTGTGGAATGGAAAGGTTTCATGGATATTAGAGGTTCTTCATAGAACCATAGATGCCAATAAAGCACCTTTATTTTTAAAGGGATACGCCACCCCAAAATGGAAATTTTGTCATTAATCACTTACCCCCATGTCGTTACCCCAAACTTGTAAAAGCTTTGTTTGTCTTTGGAACACAATTTAAGATATTTTGGATGAAAACCAGGAGGCTTGTGACGGTCCCATAGATTGCCAAATAAATTACCGTGTCAAGGTCCAGGAAAGTATGAAATGCATAATCAGAATAGTCCATCTGCCATCAGTGGTTCAAACGTAACGTTATGAGGCGACAAGAATACTTTTTGTATGCAAATAAAACAAAAATAACAACTTTATTCAACAATTTGTCTCCTCTGTGTCTCTCCACATCAGCGTAGCGCCATTTTGGAGAATCTGAGCTGAAAAACAGCGCATCCTTGTGGCGCGACTGACACAGAAGAGCGTAAGCTGCCTGTGTTCAGCTCAGATTCTCCAAAAAGGCGCTACGGTGATGTGGAGAGACACAGAGGAGACAAATTGTTGAATAAAGTAGTTATTTTTGTTTTATTCACGTACAAAAAGTATTCTTGTCGCCTCATAACGTTACGGTTGAACCACTGATGGGAGATGGACTATTCTGATGATGTCTTTCATACTTTTCTGGACCTTGACAGAGTATTTTACTTGGCAGTCTATGGGACAATCACAAGCTTCCCAGTTTTCATCCAAAATATCTTAAATTTGTTCCAAAGACGAACGAAGCTTTTACGGGTTTGGAACGACATGGGGGTAAGTAATTGATGACAAAATGTTCATTTTGGGGTGGAGTAAACCTTTAAGAGTGTGCACTTGTGTGCACTTTGTACACTTGTGCAGCTAATGAGCCATAGGAGGTGACATTTATCCATGTTGCGCTTGGTTACAAAAGTATGAAAGTCTTACCTGGAGCTATTGAGGATATGATGCTGTTTGTTTTTCTTAGGGTTCAGTAGCACCACCACACATCTATAAAAAGATAAAAGAAAGGGGTCATTAAAATGCTATTTAGCAGACACTTTCCAATCCAAAACAACATAATTATCATTTAACTATGGTGACAGTCCCTCCAAAGTCTTACTCAGTGACAACCTTTAAGTTAGCAGTCCAGATCTTTGACCACACTAAAGCCACAAGCCCACAATTTTGCTATATAAATCATGGAGTGGCGTTTTCTACTTCCAAAATTAGACAAAAAAAAAAAAAAGGGGGGAGAAAAATGCACAAATCAGACTCATTTAAACAAGATTATACCTGACTTTCCTGATTAACAACGTATCATATCCTGTGTCTGTTAATGTGTAATAGTCAGAGCAGTTACCATGATAGTACAATGGTATTCTTTAAAAGTACCTTAGAGTACTATTTACTGTAAGAAAATAGCATGTTTTTTGTTTCTGGTGAACATTCAGTACCATATGTCAAAGTGGTATCTGAAAAGTAACTGTACTAATGTATTGCCACAGTTTTCTTTTCTAGGTGTGTTTTTTTTTTTTGTTGTTGTTGTACAGGTGCAGTGCGTGACAGAGGCAAGTCTCCTCTTCTGTGTCTTTCATCTCTCAAATACAGGAACAAATCTCAATACTTTTCAAATAATGAAAAACAAACACAAGCCCTTTAGAGCCTTTTATATGGAAGTACTGTAGAGTTGGTCCTATAAAGACTGCCTGAGGGGAGGAAATGACCTGCTGTACTGCATACAGAACAGGAAAACAGTCAGACAAACAGAACACAGAGGAAATACGTCAATGACCACCACAGAATCCTTCATATTTGGTTTACTCATTTGGTCTGTAGTTCACTCAGAAAAATGACTAGTAAAAACTGCTAAAACACAAATTTTCCCAATTAAATACATAAATAACATGCTGAAATCCCTACTAAAAGTAAAATGCTGATACAGAGACAGTTAGCGCTTAAATTCAGTTTCAGTAAAAAAAAAACACCCTGCCATGCATTTTCCACAGCAACCCACAGGAGACGAGTCAAGCCCCTTCAGCTCAGTACAGCGAAACCATCTGATACATTAATTGCAATTAAACTAACTAAATATATAAATAAAGATATAAATAAATAAACACATTGAAAGTCCACTAGATTTGGAATAATAGATGGATAGACAGGGGGAGGGGGAGGGGGGGCGGAAAAAGTAAGGACAGGCGGGAATTTGGGAAATGAAAATTCTTCATTCATCTTCGGAACACAAATTGACTAAGATATTTTTGATTACATTGGAATTACATTGGGTTTGGAACGACATGAGGGTGAGTATTTAATGACAGAATTTTCATTTTTGGAGGAACTATCCCTTTAAGCATAAATAGAAAAATAACAATAATTATTATTGTAAAATAAATATATTCATAGCATATATTAATACAGTTTTTAAATTAATATATAATTTTATATGGTTTATATTTCAAATATAATAAATATGTAGCATAAATAAAAAATCCAAAATAAATGTTAATTTATTCATATATTTACTGATAATACACAATATATTTATTTAATTTATTAATATATTTTATGCATATAAATTTAATAATAAAATATAGATAAATCGATAGATGGGCAGAGATAAACTTATAGACAACAACAACAAAAATAGTAATCATAATAATAATCATAAAAACAACAACAACAATTATTATTATTATAATAAGTTAGTATATTATTTACATAAAATAAATTAATTATTAAATACTTTATATATTTTAAATGTATATGTTATAATTTATACTTACATAATATATAATTATTGGAAGGTAAATACATAAATATATTCTCATAAATAGAATAGTTATACTCGTTCATATGCACAAAATAGTTTTTTAAAAAGTGCAAGGGTCAGACTCCCTGCTATGCAACTTCTTAGAGTTCAGAGTCCATGTTTTGACTGGCCTGCTGGTCTTTGGATGCACATGTTTGTAAGACTCATGACATCAAACATGACGGATAATTAAAAATTAAAAGAGGTACTTAGTAGCACCTAAACAGGATATCCTCAAATCACAATTTGCCTTGATTTTAAAGTCATATTACAAACATTCTTACCAACAGATATTTCACATGAATTTTGTGATTTTACATTTCATTAAAAAAAAAAAAACATCTGACAGTTTTAAATGCCAGGAAGCCCTTTCTTGTCTGAGTGGGGGAATATAAGACAGAAACAATTAATGTGCAAAGTGTACCAGGCTTTGTACAGATAATCAAACATCTGGATCTTCAGAGTAAAGGTTAATTACACTATATGACATCCAAAACTACACAACACACCCAAAAAGAAACAAAAGCACTCCTACTCCCCCTACCACTGCCCCGACCACAGGAAGAGCCCTCAAAGCCACACAAGCGCTCGGTCTCCCCCGACCACAGGAAGAGCCCTGTTTGGAATCTGTCAAGTCAAAGCCTCCTGTCGTCCAGCTCTGTGCTTTACGAGCATGTCTGAGAGAAGAGGGACAGAACTGATGACCTCATGCTTCAATAGCACATTACTCATGTCTCCATAAACCACTGACGCCAAAGACAGGAAAACCAGGGGAGGAGCGGACCTTCATTGTTGGCAAGTAATACCATTAATGGATCTCCTGCACTATATATAAGCCGAGCTGCTGATGGGATTGAGAGGCCTCGGATCAATGACTACGCAAGCCTGTTGTACGAGTGTCTACGGCTCATCCCATTACAAAGATAAGCTGATATGAATCAGTGCACAGTCAGCAAATATGCCTGACCTTGTATTTACACATGTGACCTCCCACCATTCACTCATGAACCACACTCAGACCTTTCATTGACTACAGTAGAGGAGGTTTGTTGCAACACTGAATCCTTGAAGAATAAGATATTTTGTTTAAGCAAGTAAATTTGTAAACTTTAGCATACATAAGGCATCAAAAGCTAACAATGTACAGTATTTTAACAATTTATTAATCTAGTTTAATGTTAATTTCTAATGTCAACAGACAATATTTGATTTAAAATTGTATTAGTAAATGTGGGAAATCAGGGTTATAGATAGTTAAAACTGAAACTAAAATTATAATTTTTTTTAACTTAAAATATTTTTTTTATTAAATTAAATAAATATAAAAATGTGACGTGACGTTCAACTAAAATTTACATTTATATTAACTATAGGCATGCATACTAAAAAATAACTGCTAAAAACGACAAAAACAACTTATTCAAATTATTAACTGAAATTATAATCAAATTATAAACAAAAAAAAAGAAAATCTAAAAATAAAAACTGGTTAAAAATTTGAATAAAACCTATTCAATGATACTAAAATAAGACTGGCTGAAATAAACTAGTGCTGTCAAATGATTAATCGCATCCAAAATAACAGTGTTTTTCTTTTTTTTTTTTTCTTTTTTTTTTTTACATAATATGTGTGTGTACTGTGTATATTTATTATGTATATATAAATACACATACATGCATGTATACATTTAAGAAAAAATATGTTATGTTTATATATTAAATATATTTATACATAATATAAATTATATGAATATAAATATATACATGTAAATATATAAAAAAAATATACAAAACACACAGTGTGTGTGTGTGTGTGTGTGTGTGTGTGTATTTGTATATAGATAATAAATATATACAGTACACACAGACACACACACATTATGTAAACAAAAACTTTTTTTGGATGTGATTAATCATTAATTGTTTGACAGCACTAAAATTAACATGAACTAAAATTAAAAAATGTGGTTGAAGTATTGTTTATTGTTTTGTTTATGTTAACTAACATTGACTAATGTTAACAAACAAAACCTCAGTGTTACCCATTGAGCAAAAGTATTATATAGTCTATATTTATGAATTAACATTCATTTCAGATTTTTACTGTAAACATTGTTGTTCATTGTTACTTCATCACAAAAAACTTAATGTTAACAAATTTAATCTTATTTTAATGTGTAATCGGGATATCTTTGAACAGTATATTCTGCTTTGTTTGAATTTTTTTCATGTAATCTTGAGCAGATGGAAATTCAGAACCTTGAGTTACTGGATTTCTGCACTGTTGATCAATTATTGTGTTATATTGAGGTCAATTTTATATTTAGTGGTCTTAAATGTCACATAAATAAACCAGCAGCACCACTTCTTCACATACTCTCTTCAGCAGGGTGAGCAGGATAGTGTTTTTCCACAACACTTGTCTTGTAAAACAAGGTCACACTAAGTCGAGCCAGCAAATGAACACTAATTTAACACTGAATTTAATCTGCTAACACACCAAGACATTGAACTGTGCCTAATAAAGTCTTGAGATGGGATTCTTTTTTCAAAAATAAACCATAAAAGCACCCAAAGCACAGTCTGTTTCACAGAAATCAGAAGGGAAACTCTAAAAATAATTTTGTGCTTATGTTATGAGATGATGTAGGATAAACATCATTGTCTGAGCTGTTATTTAAACAAAAGCTTTTATTAGTGTTATTTTAGTACTATTTATATAATACTAGAGTATGTAATAATATTTTGATTTAGCTTTTAATTTCAGTATTAATTTAACTTTTAGTAATTTTGTTATAAAAATGACAAAAGCACATTAGTTTTTGTTTAATAAATATTTATATTTAGCTTTATTTTTTCAGTTTTTCATCTCTTTTTTCTCTCAAGAGGACCATTTAAACCACCTACAAAATAAATCTAACAGTTCTGACATAGCAAGAAGAAGAAGAAGATGCCTCAGGCGCCTGCTGCTGTGAAGCGCGTTCACAAGAGTTCTAACAGTTCTGACATTGCGTGAATCAGAGGTAAAAATCTATATAAATACTGTTCAGTTTCTTGCACAGACCAGTTGTTTTGTGTCTTTACACATCAATGTATCATCACGAACCGCAGAGTTTAATTTGGATTTGTCTGTGCAAGTTTTTTTTTTACTCTCATAGATTTTGTTACCATTGCCATGCATTATACGACAGAGACTGCAACGACTGGAGTTAAAAATCATCATTTGTGTTCTACTGAAGAAACAAAGTCACCTACATCTTGGATGCCCTGGGGGTAAGCAGATAAACATCAAATTTTCATTTTTGGGTGAACTATCCCTTTAATCTAATTAGTCATTCAAAACGGTTTAAATTTGCACCTTAACCTGAAAACAATCAATGTATATCTTTGAGAGGATTCACATTTTATTCAGCGTGCATCTAGATTAGCTTTCCACACCACCAGAATCAACAACAACTTCAGCTAAAGCACTTTTTGTATTACTCAATATTTTTTGCTGCAATAAAAGATGCTTGATGTTCCCTCCGGCATTTCAACACAGACTCTCCTCCACATCTCCTCCCAGGAGCCTGTTCTCTCAGTATGGAAGAGAAATCTCACAGATCTTCTCAAGTATGACTAAAGATTGACCACCCAGAGCCAACGAGAAGATTCAAGTTACTTTACACACAACATGAACACTTTCCCACAGAGTTATTCACAGTGGATTTTTCACATATACAGTTTCAGCCCAGAGCTAAACTCACATTTGCAGTTTTCATCAGAATTCCATGTGGTTTTGACTCATATCATATGAATGTCATTGTACCATTTCAAACATGAGAACTTTATGAGAAAAGCTCTGCAATGAGGACGTGTATCTGCATGAGATTCTGTGTAAAACAAGTTAACAAGTAATGACCATTGCTTTTGCGTGTGAATGTATTGGCTGCTGTTGTTAAACTCTGCAGGGCCAACATGTGCCATCATGAGCTTCTTGCAGCCCAGGAAAAAGCTGATCCAGCTCATTATGTCACCTAGCAGGGAATCGAATAAGCCAAGTGGAGTGTAGTAGTGCACAGATCGACCAAATGACTACATGCACCAATGATTTTAGGCCACGAAAACACTCTAATACATGTCTCTATATCATAAGCCATAACCATAGGCTACTATTATAAACAGATACAGTGGCATGACATTTATAATAGAAGCTTTTTAAATGTAAAAGGCAAACTACATTCAAAACACAATATTTAAAGTTTGCTGTCAGGTTGGCGTAAAGAATTTCAAATTTTTACAATGTTTCTTAAATACCTTTCTTTTCTTTTGCCAGAAGCAAAATAAAAAACAAATAAAATAAAGAATTAGTTTCTTACAAACATGCAGCGTTTCACTTCACAAGACATTAATTGGTGGACTGAAGTGGTGTGGATAACTTGTGGTTTATTGTGATGTTTTTATCAGCTGTTTGGACTCTCATTCTGACGGCACCCATTCACTACAGAGGATCCACTGATGAGCAAGTGACGTAATGCTAGATTTCTCCAAACGTATTCAGAATCAGATGAAGAAACAAACTCATCTACATTTTGGATGGCCTGAGGGCAGATTTTCATTTTTGGGTGAACCATTCCTTTAAGAAATGTTTCTAGGAATTCATAATATTCTTAATTTTATTCTTAAGTTAGAAAATGAAAAGGAGTTTGTCTCTAGATATGACTAGTGGCCCTTCTCTTCATTGCAAAATTGATTTTTATTTTTTAAACCCATTTTGTTGTCTACCAGACAAAGACATCACAAAATAATATGAAACGAGTTGCAGTACAACTTAAGGCAAGAGATTTTAAACTCCTAATCATAAGTAAGAGCAACAGCAATTATTAAGCATTACTAACTAGCATTCTAGTTCAAAGTAGACTGCTACCAATGATTAGACAGATGCAACAGGTTCTTGTGTGCTGATTAAATATTTGAATCAGCATTACTATGAACAGCATCAAGTGTAACACAAAACAGCGAGAGACTGTCCATTTAATTTAGAAGTACTTAAAACAAGCTCAAAGCTGTTGTATGCAGAAGCTAAAGATATCCAGATCTCAAACAGCTTGTCTTATGGTCACTCAGGTTTCACAACTGTTCTGGGTATAGAATGTTTTGTGTGTGTGTGTGTGTGTGTGTGTGTGTGTGTGTGCGTGTGCGTGTGTGTGTGTGTGCGTGTGTGTGTAAGGGTTCAAGACGAGGCAGATCAAATGTTGTGGCAAGTAAATAAGGACAGTTGTAGCATTGCTCCATCTGGTGAGTGGGATAAAACACAGACAGGTGGTGAGGCACACACACGACATCACTCCCCATCTAAATCAAAGACTTCCAGGAGTATTGCTTTCCAAGACCGAGCCCAGCCGTAAGTCTGGCTATTAGCAGGACCTCCCCATTGATCCAGGCCTGTTCGCTGCTCTGCTCCAGACAGATGGTGACCAGGATGCCCTAATCCTGCGCGTCTGGGCCCAGCAGTCAGCACGCTTTCAGATGGCAGAGGATTATGCACCGTAGGGATGACCTGCTACTAAGCTCATCTAAGGCAACCTTCCCGCTTATCTGTCCTGTGCCACTATCGTCACCATAGTAAGTATAAATAAAATAAATCAATAAATAATGCTTTCAAACTGGTTTCTCAAAGACTGACTAAAAACTATTACTCGATTTTAAAAAATTAAAATGTAATTTAAAAAGAAAACAATTGTATAATTAACATCTTGTTTTTGAAAGAAGTGTCTTATGATCATCAAGGCTGCATTTAATTGATCAAAAATAGTAAAAATAGTAACAGTAATTTGTGAACTATTACTATCATTGGTGTTCAGTTATCGATTCATATCGGTGCTTAATTAATAAGGGTTTTGTCATTATCAATGTAAAAAAAGGATTCTTTATCGAACTTCTTTATTTGAAATGTATACTGTTTGTTATTTATTATACCATTATAACATTATAAATATCTTTAAGGGGTCATATGATGCTTTTTTTTTAAATCATTATTTTGTGTATTTGGTGTAACAGAATATGTTGACATGCTTTAATGTTCAAAAAACACATTATTTTTCAAATACTGTACATTATTGTAGGTCCTCTACACCCCGCTTCTTTCAAACGCGTCGTTTTCTACAAAGTCCCTCCTTCTAACAAGCGCAGTCTGCTCTGATTGGCCAACTGATCCAGTGCATTGTGATTGGCCAAACACCGCAGCACTCGTCGGAAATGTAACGCCCCTTTCCATAATCGCGAGGTTCATCTTTCAAAATAAATGCGAAGACAGTTAATAATGTCCTTAGTTTTACCATCAGTTCAAGCCTGAAAGGGGAACAGAGTGGCGTGACAGACACAGTGATGAAGCTCCTATGTGTTTGCAGTACACAAGCCACGGACGGTTAAGACAGCTGACTTCACTGTGTGACCCGGTCTCTTTCTCTCTCTCACACACACACACACACACACACACACACACACACACACACACACACAAAACTCCGCATTTGAACAGTCAATAACAAATACTTAAACTAATAACAAAACATACAGTAGCTGATTCAGAGGCACCAGATTGTCGTAGCAAAGTCTGAATGACCACCTCTCCTAGTTTCACGAAAAGGTTGTCCATAAAATGTGCTGCTGTTCTGTTGTAAGTAATCTTAAAGATTCCTAAATGCATTACTTTCAGAAGGCCAAATAAAGTGCATTAGCTTTCGCCTAGAAACACACAGCATCTCCCTGACATGGCTGCTTCAACACTAACTGTGTTACTGAAACCACACCTTCTTTCTTTGCGTGAACATTTGGGTGGCATTATGCAAATATTTCTACATAGTGACATAGACATGTGGGCTGAAAGTAGAAAAAAAGTATTAATTTCTATTTTAAACTACTTATCCCAAACTTCTGAATGGTAGTGTATCACAGTTTTTCACAAAAATATCAGGCAGCACTTAATATGTTTTCAACATTGTTAATAATAAGAATGATAATAAATGTTTCTTGAGCAGCAAATCAGCACATTAGAATAATTTTTGAAGGATCATGTGACACTGAAGACTAAAGTATAGATGCCCTCTCTCTCTCTATATTTTTTTTTATTTTTAATCATTCTTTAACTGTACTTGTGATCTAAAAATGCAGTCTTAGTGAGCATAAACAGCTTTTTAAATTTGTTTTTTTTAAATGTTAATTTATCCGATTAACGTAATTCATGACAGGTATATAATGGGGTGGGAATCGCAGGGTACCTCACGATACGATATGAATCACGATACATGGCTCATGATACAATATCACGAATACAGCGATTCTGCGATAAACGATATATTGCTAGACAATTCTATAATGATATATCACGATATCTAACTATGAAAAAAAAATGCCTGTGAAAAAGTTAAGTGCAAATTTTCTTTCTTATTCAAGTCCAAACTGATAGAAAACAGCGCAAAAAGTTCTGTAAATTAAATTTAACATTAAGTAAATTAATCATTTTATTCTTGGACTTTTTAAAAAACTTACACATTTCTTTGTGTGTAAACCAACACATTTAACTGCTAATCAACTGAGAGAGCATTCAGTTTTGTGGATATTAACAGCGGCGGCGGCGCTCTCTCTCTCACTCATATAGTGAGAGAAATCCACCTGCGATCCGAGCTGGGAGGTTAGGCTACTCAGGGACTCAATATGTGTTTGTTGTTGGTCTATATCTTCTTCACTGTGAATTACAATTCCCATTCATCTGACCATCTACAATCTGGGAAGCACCACCACAAGAAGCCTGGAGGTACTGCCACTCCGGTAAGCCAAAGAGGTAAACAGCCACAGTGTAGGTATGAATTTAAATCTTGTATGTTTAAAAAAATATCAATACTTGGTGCCAGAGTATCGATAACACTTTGCGGCTGGAAATATCGCAATAAATCAGCACATCAATTTATTGTCCTACCCCTAATATATAGAACTGGTACATGCAAATATAAAATATACTTATAGTCTGTTTTCACTGTCTAATGGTAAAAACAATTTTCATCTTAAGGTGTAAAATATTCCTTCATGCTGTGATAAACTTTTACATCAAACATTGCTTCTTTATATCTTGTTTAGTTCGCAACTTGTGAAAATTAGTTTTGGTAAGAAACTGCCATCCAAGATCACAGACAGTGACTTTTCTTCCTTTAAGTGACCATCATCTGTATGCAGTACATCACTAACATGTACTTGTGGAAGACAATGTTAGTAAAGTGATTCCAGCAGCCCTGCAAATAGCATTCTCCTTCCACAGTGACCTTCAAGTGAGTTAAATTGATGGTTAGAGGGAATGCATGGACTCTCTCTCTGTGTGTGTGTTGCATGTGTGTATAAATATATGATCTTATATAATATAACGCAGTATGCAAAGAAATTGATATAAATTCAATCGAGTTGAATTCAGCTCTCATCTAAACACTTTTACAAGTAGGCAACAGCATGTACAACACAACTATGATTTTCAATTATTGTTCACAAGCCTTTTTCCAAGTACATGACAGCAGAGTCAGAGTAAAAATGATACTTTTAATCTATCCTAATATGTTCTCCAGCATGAGTGTCTTCTACTTGTTTTGTATTCCTGCGGGTGTCTTTAGATTGCGGCTCTCCTCTCAGAGCATGTGTGTGAGTGTGAGATGTCATTAGGGAGTGTGTGTGTGGAGCTGGAGAGCCTCACGAGTACTGAATACTGCAATGCAGCAGAGAGAACGACCACACGCACCACAGCAATGCTAAATCAACCTCTGTTCCTACAAGCTTCCATTCTTTTTTTTCACTCTCCCCATGTCACCCTTTCCTTCCTTCCTCACATCCGTCATCCTCTTCTCTCTCATTTCTCCTCATCACATTGGTCTGTTCAGCTCTACTGACCCACTTTACCGCAGCATGCAAGGGCGCGAGAGCCTCTGACACACATTTTCATGCATCTTTGATTAACACAGAGGGTCGTTTATTCATTACGCTCATATCTATTCTACAGTGACTGCCGCATTACACCAGAACTCATTCATCACTCAAATGCGCGAATACAGTTAGCTGATGTTCCTGCATGCAAAAATGGATAGATTAGCCAAGGGTCCTGTATTATTATAAACGACCTTGTAGATCTGCAATAAATTGATCCGTTTACTTCAGTACGTGTGTTCCATACATAAATATGATTGTAATGCATGCAAGTCATTTGTTTTTCACTTGTGCCTGCAAATACTGAGAGATTTCAATGCATGCTAAAACACAACAGGTGCAATCATAACTTCCTCTGGATCTACAAGAACAATACTAAGAAATCAAAATGACACGTGTCACTCAGCTTTCATTGTCTGCATCTGGTTTATCCTGTTTTCATGGCTTTGCGGAAGACTCTGTCCTAAACCACACATAAACTATTCACCCTTCAGGACAGCAGTGACTGTATACTATCCAACAATGCCAAATATGGAGTTTTAAAGTATTTCTCCTCAAGACAAAGAGTAAAACATTGCAAGAATCATGACAGGGTGTTTGAAAAGGCGCATGAAATGGTTCGCTCAATGGCATGTTTAGTCAGTGTAAAATAAAAAAATGACACTATTTACTTTCTAAGTAGACTTTTCTGGTCTCACCCAGAACAATACTTAAGTATGTAATATATAAAGTTAATTAAGATTTGCTAATGTTATTAATATTAGTAATAAGATAATTTCATGTTTTTGAACCAAAAAAAAAGCTCTGCTCACAAAGTGTACATTTACTTGATCAAAAATGCAGTAAACAGCAATATTGTGAAATTTTATTATATTTTAAAAGAACTGCTTTCCATTTTAATACATTTAAAAATACAATTTATGCCTGTGATGGCAAAGCTAAATTACTTATATAGTGCAAGTGAAATATATATTTGTTGGTGCGTGCAAATATAATATCATTTTGCATTCCATATTCCCAATTATATATATTCTGTGTTTAAAATTAATAATTTTAATGCAAATGCAAAACAACAGGAAAAAATACAAAATAAATAAATTACTGACAGATGGTGTGTTTACACAAAGACTGAAACAATTTTAAAATAATAAAAACTAAAAGAAAAACAAATTAATTGTGGTATGGTGGCATTTATTAACAATCAAGCTTAGTGGCACCAAATATTTGTAGCTACAGCAGTTTTGCATGTGTGACCCAAATCTTATATCATACTGGCCAGCAAGTTTCCCCCATCTGATGAAAAATAAAATCAGCCCATCTGGTGAATATTCACTACAAAATCTGTAGCACATACTGAGATAATGCAGATGGAACCAGGGTGTCCTTAAACCAGTCTTGCGCAAATGTACTCATTTAGGTACAATTCATGAAAACAGGACAACTCCCCGATGAAAGCCTAATCTTTAATTAATACACTACAGTCCAGATTGAGTTAAGTTACTCTTTTAGGCCTGAAATAACATTCGTATTTCATTCGAATAATATTAATTCAAGATTTGCTTTAATCTCAGATGTTTTGAATGCACTATGACCTTCCATTGGTCTCAAAATCAGATGATAATCGAGGTCATAATCAGTTAAACCTGCAAGACAACACACCGCTGGGGAACATCTGCTTTGTGGAGGACTATAACTACAACAATGCATACTTGGTTCCTTTCCATTTACAGTATATACACTGAAATATATGTGTACATGCACTCAGTTGAACTACAGCCCCATAAACGTCAACCTCAGATAACCTCACATTTGTTTACAGCATCGGCACAGCATTCAAACAAGAAAAATGCATTTCACGGCCCTCGTAAAGAACTGGCTCTGTATCTCACAGACATGTGGGGTCTGTCAGTGGATCTGTGACAGCTGCAGAAGCCTGCGCTAATTTTCCTACCTTTAGCAAGCCAAGACATCTGCACCAAATGCTCCCTTGGCTCAATCAAACTGCTGACTTAGCATAGGGTGGAGTTTGTTATAGGAGCTGTGTAAGATTTAAAAATAAAAAGAACACTTCTACTTTTCTATACTGCAGTCAATGGCAGATAGAAGTACAGCTTGTTCAATAGGCTGTGTAATGCTGTCTTAAAGGAATACTCCACCCCAAAATGAAAATTTTGACATTAATCACTTACCCCCATGTCGTTCCAAACCTGTAAAAGCTTCGTTCATCTTCGGAACACAATTTAAGATATTTTGGATGAAAACCGGGAGGCTTGTGACTGTCCAATAGACTGCCAAATAAAATATACTGTCAAGGTCCAGAAAAGTATGAAAAGCATCGTCAGAATGGTCCATCAGGCAGCGTACGCTCTTCTGTGTCAGCCGCAACAGAGGATGCGCTGTTTTCAAATCAAAGTGTAAATATTCATAGAAAACGTATCCTTGTGGCGCGGCTGACACAGAAGAGCGTACGCTGCCTGCGTACTGCTCAGAATTGCCAAAATGGCACTATGCTGATGTGGAGTGACACAGAGGAGACAAATTGTTGAATCAAGTCATTATTTTAGTTTTCTTCGCTTACAAAAAGTATTGTCGTCGCTTCATAATGTTACGGTTGAACCACTGATGGCAGATGGACTATTCTGACAACGCTTTTCATACTTTCCTGGACCTTGACAGTGTATTTTACTTGGCAGTCTATGGAACAGTCACAAGCCTCCCGGTTTTCATCCAAAATATCTTAAACTGTGTTCCGAAGACAAACTAAGATTTTACGGGTTTGTAACGACATGGGGGTAAGTGATTAATGACAAAATTTCCATTTTAGGGTGGAGTATCCCTTTAAGGTTCAAGCCAGGTCATGTTTAATAATTTTTTTTTAAACATGCATTTTCAATGTTTTATCAGCTTGTTTTCCAATGTGGTGATGGATACTAATGATACAATTGTACTTATTTCAGAGATGGCTAAAAACAAAGCGAGAGAGACAAAATATGGTGATAGTATCACCTTTTTTAATACACATTCCTTGTCTTGAACCCACTAAAACTCTATAAAGTGTCCTAAATCATTTCACAATAGTCTATGATGTAAAAGAAAACAACCGATTGTGGTCTTCCAGCTAATCAATCATTACCTCCACACAAATTCATAAACGTTGGTATTATAGATACACACTACTATTCAAAAGTTTGTGATTATAAGATTTTTTAAATGTTTTTGAAAGAAGTCTCTTCTGCTCACAAAGACTGCATTTATTTGATCAAAATTACAGTAATATTGTGAACAGTCACATGATACTTCAGTAAAAGCTTAATATACAAAAACAATTAAAAAAATAACACAATACTTCAATGCACAGCCGAATTTCCAGCATCATTACTCCGGTCTTCAGTGTCACATGATCCTTCAGAAATCATTCTAACATGCTGCTCTGCTGCTCAGAAACATTTCTTATTATTATCAACATTGAAAACAGTTGCTTAATATTTTTGTGGAAATTGTGATACATTTTTCCAGGATTATTTGATGATGAATAGAAACTTCATTAAAGAACAGCATTTATTTGAAAATATTTTGTAACATCACAAATGCTTTTACTGTCACTTTTGAATAATTTAATGCATCCTTGCTGAATGAAATGTAAATAATGAAAAAAAAATTACTAACACCAAACTTTTGAATGGTTGTGTTTGCATATACTTAATTCCCAATCCTCTCCTCCTCATAAGGACAACATGTTATGGCAACAGAGTTAAGAATTTAGTTCAGAGAACTCAAGCTTAACTAGTTAATCAGATTACAAGCACCATGTGATGAGTAGAGGAAGGCTTTTCTCCTTTATATACATAGATAGTATTGCTGGAGTCCCACTTAATATAGTTTTGTAGAGTAAAATTGTAATCCATTTTCATTTAATGTATGAAACTTGTCTGAAGAAGAAATCTGAAAAATTTGTAAAAAAGTTGATTACTCTTAAAAAAAAAAAAAATTGTACAGTGATGGTATAATAACACTTTCTATACCACACAACTGTATGATAATATTTATTCAAACACAATGGCATTACCATGGTGCTCCAAAGTAATTCAAAGAATACTGTTATTGCTATTGTGCATGTCTGAAAAAAACATGGCATTAGTGGAATAATGCAGGCGTCTTCAACTATACATCACAAGACCAGGTGCACTTTTCCATAGATAAAATAGACAAAGTCATTTTATTTTTGGCTACTGCCCTAATTCAATTCATTTAGATGGAAAAATTATCTAAATTAAAGGGGTCATATGATGTTGCTAAAAAGAACATTATTTTGTGTATTTGGTGTAATTAAATGTGTTTATGTGGTTTAAGGTTCAAAATTTTCCACATACTGTACAATATTGTTTCTCCTCTATGCCCCGCCTTCTGAAACGAGTCGTTTTTTTTTACAAATCTCCTCAGTCTGAAAAGCAAGGTGTGCTCTGATTGGCCAGCTATCCAGTGACGGAAATGTTACACCCCTTGTCATACTGTGATGCGTGTCCTGGTCAGAACACCAGCCCGACATGACAAAAACAATAAAACCCATTACAAACGAGCCATTTGTTGCATCCAGTGGGGACATAATTACAGATTATAATGACTTATACTGTCTTTTTACGCATTGCGTTGCATCGCGCCGTGTAAACATAAAACCATGTCTGCATTTGTGATCGGAGAAACAACAAACAACAAGCTCTACCCTACCCCAGCGGTTCTCAATTCCAGTCCTAGTGCCCCCCAGGTCTGCATATTTTGCATGTCTCTCTTTGTAAACACACCTGATTCAGATAATCAGCTCGTTAGAAGTGAGCTCCGTGCATGAACTGTGTTCCGATTGACATGGTCCCTACACGGTGTTTACTGCTCCCTACTCCCTGAGCAGGGGAAATCTGTTGAAGTTTACCTCACTTCGGAACATTCATTCGCGGATTTGCGTTGCGCAATGTCTTCACACATGGACAAGTGTGACATCATATACCTCTGTAAATAAATACAATTAAATTCACGTCTCGCACACTTCAGTGCACTTTGAATGGAACACACAAGTTCGCTTCGAACTGGAATCATGGTGGAATATCCTGTGATGTCCACTTCGCAGGGCACTAACATTCGAATAGAACAAACGTCTGAAGCAATAAGAGAGACATACAAAATGCGCAAAGCAGGGGGTCGTGAGGACTGGAACTGAGAACCGCTGCTCTGCTTGAATCATCTCAGTGGCAGATCCTTTACAGATGTAAACGTACTTACAGACTGCGAGTCAGAAAAGCCGGCATTGTAGTCTTCTCTCACAGGATCAGGAAACAGTCCTCCATAAAATGCGCTGCACACATCTGAATATTTGGGTTGAACTGTTCTGGAACAGTGTTGTAAATACAACTTAACCACTGATTTCTAGTTGTGTCCTCTTTTGGAAGGCCAAACAAAGTATTTTCAAGCGAGAATCAAAGTTACGCCTTCTTTCTTTGCGTGAACATTTGGGTGGCTTTATGCAAATCTTCCCACATAGTGACGTAGACATGAGGAGCCGTGTTAAAACGAGCCGTTTTAGTGGGGTGTGGTTGACTCTTAACTTTTATAAAGAATATCTCTTTGGATTTGAAACTTTAGTCTTTGCAACTTTACAGATCTTCTTTATGCACCAAGAGCTTGTAAAACTCCAGAGAGAAAGGAAAACTTGAAATCGCATTATATGACCCCTTTAAGCTGAATTCTTGCTTTGGAGAGAGAACCGAGCCAAATTGTCTATGCAAAAGCTAGACTAACTCTCAGGAGTTTGTAGGTCATGTCTACAGCACAAAGTCATAATCTCTTTCAGATTCAGCACTTCCTGTTTGTACCACACCCAATTTCCTTCTGAGATCAGTCATCTGTTATCAGACTCTTATCTCTCCTCTTTTCCTCTCTATGGTCTCTTTAGCCAAAAGGAAATTCCTGCATCGCTTATGCTAAACAAGGATATTCATGTGACTCACCAAACTCTGTCTTTAGCAACGTGCTGCAAAAATTAACCACCTTATGTGACTACCTCCTAAATAAGACCTGACTCACCATCTTAGATCATCATTTCACTGACTACATTCACCTGGTTATTTAGGCATGTTTCACAAAAAAATAGCTAAAACCATGTCTTATCGTGTGAAACGGAGTTACTCACCCGGCTGGGTAGGCCACAAGTCCTGAATGTGGGTCACACGCCAAAGCACGATTCCCAGCGGAAGTGATTCCCAGGACTTTCTCCAACGTCACCTGTAGAATTACAAGGGGGGAAAAAAGTTTCTATGGGTACTACAAGATCATTAAAATAACAAACCTAAAATTAAAAATTAAAAATATAAAAAATATAAAAAAATAACAAAATATCTTAAATATAAATTAAACTAATTTATAGCCAAATTGGACATCTAATCAAAAAAAGCGAGAAATCACATAAAACGTACACAATTTCTTATGAACCAAAAATTACAAGAAACAACAAAAAAAACTAATTTTGTTGTAAGCAAAATTTCAGCCACTTAAATTACGCAAGTGATCTATTATATTTGTAATTACAAAGTCTATAACTGCATATAAATTATGTGATAGAAAAATTGACATTTTTTTAGTCAGTATGAGATTAGCAATTCAGATGATAAATTATAGCAGCACAACAAATTCACTTAGATGAAGACCTCTTATATATAAGATAGAATAAGATATAGATAAAAATAGTTTATTATGCAAGACTTTGTTTAAAGAACCTGAGACTTTAAATGCCCAAAGTACAGAACGACTGCAAAGTGGTGTTGTCATCTTAAATGGAAATTATGAGCTAGAGATTTTCCATGAGGCTTTGTTAAGTAGAACTGAACTGTTCAAACTCAAGGCAACATGTTGAAGCACAAAACAAGCTTTAATATAAAATGCACAATCTCCAAACAGTAAACGGGCTAGGTAATGTTTCAATAGCATTTCCATTATAGTATCATCATCACAGTACAACTGCATAAGCAGTGACTCATTTATAACATACTTAAAATGCAATTATTTGGTAAAACAATTACACAAAGTTGTTACTATTGTAATTAAAGATTGCATAATATGTATAAAATGAACACATAATAATGTCATACAATCATTCTAGCAAAACAATGAGGAATGCACACGCACTGTGTTTTTTCAGCATACCACATAAAAACCAGTTTGCTGAACATCTGCACCTGTCTTCAACATCTGATACCTTTATTCTATGCATTAAAACCTCTGCCATACCACTTCTTCAAAGCAAGCATGGCCATATCCAAGCTGAGGACACTCTCTCACATCAATCATGGCCACTTTAAGTACAGGTCAACGGAGAAATGAAAGGAACAACACCTGGTTTATGGAAGTGGTCTCCTCTAAATCTGCCATCTAAGACCATTTCCTCACTGTATGGGTTTATAAGGACCCAAGTTGTCTTTCCATGCTGGTTTTATCCCTCAAAAATGCAGGTTTCAAGAAATCCATAAGCTGAAGTCAGCATTTGGACTTCAAATGCTACGCATGTACATTCATTATCCCACCGTAAGCTGAATGTAGACTCTACAATACTTGTACTACCACAATATGTGCTGAACATGGCGATATAAAAACACTGTAATTGTGGTTGTCGCTTTGATTTATCATCTTTCCAAAGATGTTTTGACAGACTTCCATATATCCACTGTCTATTAGTGTCTCGGAGTGCTGGAACAACGGAAAAAAGAGCTGGTTTTCAAATGCATGCTGTTTTTAAGCCATTTCTCGTTCAGCATCTCTAATGGGAATTTCTGAACCAACGGCTGTGTCATGCACTTTTCCAGAAACTTTCTCACAATCGTTGTATGTCAGATCCTGGGAGAACAGCAAAGTCCTTGAGCCAGGAGTCAATGAACTGCACAGCACCTGGAGGAATGGCTTTGATTTTCATACATGTGTGTAAACCTTGAAAAATAAAGCCCAGTCTAAGAGTGGAACTGATATAAAGCTCAGATCCCTTTGTCTGGATCCATACACTAGAGATTCATCAAACGCTTTAGGCAAAGAGAGAGACAGATCTGCTCTTTTGTACGAAACAAAGGCACCTTGACAGAGTCTTTTGCATAGCCCTTAAATGGTAGTATGTACAAGATATTGTCTCTAGTGCAGTGATCATCACACGCTCTGATAGTACTGATATATGTTTTTAAATTGCATGTTTAATGCATGAAATTTAATTGAAGAAGGTGTCTTCCCTGATGAATGCACTAGTAAATTAGTCTTTTTAATATTATTGTATATGCAACCATTCAGAAACCATAAATATTTCAAATTGCATATAATATTCTGGCCCCACAATATAGCTCGGGTCCCTCCTTCACTGTAAGTCTACTGAACAAAATTTACCGCCAGCCAAGCGAAAAGCACAAATCTGATAATTTAGAGAGGTAATAGCACAAATCTCCTTTAAAAGGAACAGTTGACATAAAATTGAACATTTGCTGAAATTGTTTTCACTCTCAGGCCATCCAAAATGTAGAAGAGATTGTTACTTCATCGGAACAGATTTGTTGAAATTTAGCAATTAAAGTTAAAAGCTACATGTTTGTAATAAACAAATCCATCATTATGACATTTTTGACCCCAAACTAGTGCTTTTGATGAAAATATGGTCAAAATATAGAGTTCCCTATCCATAATATCAGAGAAATATGCACATTTTTGGGTGAACTATTATTTTAATAATAAACCTTAATAATCCTATAAACTTTAACATGTGAGCTAGTGCATAAGTTTAGCAATAATACCAGTGATGCCTTAGCCAGCAGCACTATGGACTCCATAATATAGACTAGTAAAATATTCCATTACAGACATGGATTTGGTTACTGAAAATGCATGTGCTAGTGTGAACAACAGTGTGTAATTTATGTGCAACAAATCATATGCAGCTGAGGTCTCTGAGTTATTCAAAGCATTCATCTCATTTGCAAAACAGTCTCAACAATCATAAAGTCACAGGGCTCCTGTGTATGGAAGGGAAGTACAGTCATCCAAGGGTCTGCAGCAGTAAACAGGCAATCTGTATGGAATGCAACAGTCAGGGATGACTACTCTGACACAATTATAGTTCCAGTTACAATAACAAGAGCAGTTGCATATATTCAAAGAATAAGAAATGCATTCCACGGTTACGAGATGTGTGTGTATACAAAGTGTCCCATTTGAAACAATGAGGAGTTTAGAGTTTGAGGTGGAAAATCTACAATTATCCACACTTATAATGAAAATACTATACCCTTGGATATGATAGTGCATATTTATGCATTATATTTTCACAACACGCACTTGACCACTGCTTGATTTTTTACAATTATATTATATATTGAATAAAAGGTGCAATTAACCCTAATCCCCAAACTGAAAAGGCACCCAATATAATATAATATAATATAATATGCTTAGGGTTTCTGTATAACACAGTGCATATATATTTTCTCAGCAACATTACCAGTGTTTTTATGAATTCAGTGCAATTTAAATTATTGCATTACATTTTTATTGTACATTATATTTTTCAAGCATGTTTACAAGGGCTTGAAATTATTCGTGACATGTGGCAAATATAGGTCAGTTAATTTTACAGATTTCATGCTGTTGCCTTGTACAGACAGAACCTCAGTATGCCTTTGTAGAGTTTACATTACAAACCCTGGAAAGATTCTGACATATTAGTGCCAATTCACTGGCCCCTTGCATTAAACCACAGCTATTCTGTTAGGATACAGTAGCAGACAACTGCAGATACATATTCCATACATGCTTCGTGTCATACAGCAGTGCACTGTACCTTATTACTGAGATTCTCTTTGTGGTTCCCAGCTTTACTTCTTCTCAGTTTGATGGAAGGCGAGCGGAGCAGATTTTTTAACCGACTTTTGATAGTTGTATTTTCCGCTGTCATCTTGACTTGCTGTGTCGTTGAGTCAATGTTTCCAGCAAACAAACGGCGGGGCAGCTGAAGCCCTTCGCTCTACAATCACAGTCGGTAATCAATTAAACGATACGCGTTTAAAACAAGCCATGATCTGTTCACAGCCTTGTATTTCATATACTAAACCAGTGCACCGTCATCACAAGCGACTATCGGAGCTTTAAATCCCGTGCGGCAGTGCTGTCGCTGACAGACGCGCTCCTCACTAACGTCCATTTGTTAAAATGGACCATGTTTCGTGTTTAGAGTCAGCAGTTTAACGGCGAGCCGGTCTTTTAGCTCCGCGAATCACCTCCAGTCGTGATCCCTTCACCGGTGCGATGTGTATATTTAAAAATCCTACCACTGTTAAGGCCAGGCTCATAAATATTAATTACGCAACGCGACGCTTTTTCAGTCAGCGTTTCTGATTGGCTGAAAGGCTGACGTCGGACGGTAGGCAGCTGACCATTAACGATTTGTGTTATGGAGGAACGCTTGACTCCTGAATATGAATAAAATTACGTGATTTGATACCCATGGAAGGGTACGAATTGTTGCGTGCTTGACCTAATTAATATTAAGAGTTGCCTTAGCCATAGTATACATTAAATACACACATCACGTATGACTACTAAGTGGATTATACTGCACAAATGGGCGGTTGTGATACAGCAGTACTAATAGTAGAACAGAAAATTGTGGCATTATTATATTCATTTGGAAAATCCAGTTTGAGATTGTAACTCCGTTTCGCAACTTGGTAGCTGGTTTAAGCCGGTCCAAGCTCAAATGTACCATTTTGGATCAGCAACAAACCAGCTACCTGCTGGTCATACTGCATAAATGCCCTTTGCATTTTACAGCAATGGTTCCGATGTAAACTGCATGGTTACAATCCTCTAGTCTACACCTATGTTATTCTGTGATACCCATGTAGATTTCCAAGCACTAACTTTGTAATATACATTTTCCAAGTACTCTAATGGAAAGACAACAAGATGTCATAAAATCAGGGGAATGATGAACAATGAAGGGTATTTATGGCTGACAAATAAATATTTATGAAGAACAAATTCAGCCAGCTGTGCCTTTCGGACTGAAAATAGCAGTAATTGAATGACAAATGCAACTGCCTAAAATTAAACAGATTTATCACTTCATTCCCTAACCCTTTGTTGGTTAATAATAATGATTAAAAAAAAAGGGTAAAAAGGGTTACTAACACTGACAAATTAACATTTAGGCTTTTTGTTGGACTGAATTATGGCTGGAGCATACCTATAATTTTATACAAGTCTGCCATCTAGTGATGCCAAGAAGTATTTTAGGATTACTATGTCTTTGTTTTCATTCAGCAAGCATTAGAGCAATTGAAATTTAGATAGAACTCATTTGACATTTGAAACAGGGAGTCAGACATACACAGATACAAGATGCACCTTTTATCTATAACAAACAACTATATCAGTAAAATCTTACATCAATGGTTACAATATAGGAAATTATACATACACAAAGCATGAAAACACAAGCACAAGAATATTAAAATATTAGATACATCAACTCGCCATTGTGCAACTAGACAAGTGTGGGAGGTCTTTTAAAATTTCATTTTTTCATGTTTTTATTATTTTGAGTTTTGCACATTCTGTCTTTGGAACCACCATGAAGTTGGATCACACTGGGAGGTTCCTCTGAAGGCCCTTCCGAATCTCGTTTCTTACCTACCTGTAAGACCTTTCTAACCCAGTTTGCCAACACAACCAGTTCACAGTGTCCTTGCTGCATGTGGAAAATTAAAGGATCAAGACATGCATTGAGACAGTACAGTATCTGGGAGGCTTCAGAGAGCAGGTTGACCACCCATGCAACCCAGCAAGCGTTTTTGCAGTGATCCAAACTGAAGAAAATGATACAGGCGATGATGTGAAGCAGCTGCCCTGGCACCCAACAAACCAGGAAGTTTGCAATGAAAACAGCAATCAGCCAGATGGTCTTGTCCAGGCCTTGCATGTTGCCTGGGCCCCACTGTTGCCGTGACTGCTTCATCCGGGAAATGATCTTCACATAGGAGGGAATGATGAGGAGCAATGGGACAGAAACCTGAATGGAGTAATAGGACAGAAGATTGTAGGTTGCTTCAGTGGTCCTGAACCTGGAGATCACCACTGCTCCACACACATGGATGCCATCCTTCCTGACCCAGTAGAGAATGTTAGGATAACTGAAGTAGATGAAGAGGCCGGTGATGGCCCAGAGTAGAACCGAAACCAGTGCGCTGTTCCGAGGGGTCCGGATCATCCGGGACTCCAAAGGGAAGACGATTGCAAGGAAGCGGTCAGTGCTGATGGCGCAGATGAACATGGTACTAGACGTCAACCCGCCGAAGTACAGGATTTTCACCACCACGCAGAGCGAATGGCCAATTTTCCAGTGGTAGTCGGAGCTAATGTAGACAGCCCAGGGTCCCATAGACGCCAGATAAGCAAGGTCACATAGAGCCAGGTTCAGTACACCTATGGACCCGATACTCCAAGGTTGGGATGGACGCAGGCAAGCCCACAGGCTCCAGAGGTTTCCAATTGTTCCAAGGATGGAAAGTATGTAAAAGACAAGAGGTATGAAGTTGGAGGCGTACATTCGGTTGGAGGGACAGTCCATGTAGGGAACCAACGGAAGGGCCAAATCACTGGGGTAGGTGCAGTTCCAAGCCCAATAAGAACTGTTGTTTCCTGCCGACATTTCTTATGCGTGGTCTATATTCTTTTTAAGAGAAAAGAGCTAAATTAGTAGCCTACCTCTTGTAAATTATTATTCTTAGCTTCCCAGAACCACTTTGGTCTGGATGCTAAACTTAATCAGAATTAAGTCTCATCTCTTTCAACAAATTAAGCAAAATATGCATTAAATAGATGGATCTTACCTCGAGAAAGCTGAAAAATGTTGGACTAGACCTATTTGTCAACTGCTGTATATGAGCCCTGATCCCTCCCTGAGGTACATACGTATTTGCTCTTGGGAGTTACGTGCGAGGTAAAGACCATGAGTTGATAATTAACTGCTTCTGTAATTGTCTAAAGTCTCTATCAAATGTCAAATAAAACGCTTCTATTTTTTTGGACAACTTGTTAATAGTGTCCAACTGATGAGCTACATTTCCCAAAAGCACCTTAAGCTGAAGTATGTAATAGTGACCATATGGTTATTTTAAGATCGCTGGGATTTTCTGATAGTAATGTCCAATTACCCAGTTTTGTTTCAATATCTTCCAACAACCTTGTTGGAGTAACAAACAAACTGTTGTCTTTATTTATGTGAATAAAATATGCTTTAGTGAGTAAAATATGCTTTATGAACTTAAGCATGTTCATTTACATCTCACTTTTCTTCATTCAATTTTTGCATTATGCATTAAATAGCAGAATTTGCAAAAACTTGAAAAGAACATTTTTAATCTTTCTTTTTTAAATCAACCAGAATGCGCAATATCATGCATGTTCATGTACATATTAAAAACACTGACTTTTCACAGACTTGTGGTACATTTTTATTGACTCAAAAAGACATTCATCTCTTTTACAAAGAAGGTGAGAGAGCACTGATTTATAGCATATAAAAAATAAGTATTTTAACAGTTTGCAGACTAACAAAAAAGGATTTTACATATTTACAATATCCAAGAAAGGTTATATCAGCCAATATACAGACTTTTAACAAGTTAACATACTTAGAAAACAAACCAGTGTAGCATTAAATATATACAAGAACATAAGCAGTGTGACTGCATCTTGTTTTATGTAGCTTGTAACGTTTCTATGTAGTGTCTGTACCTGTTTTATCTAAAGCAAAACAATTGCATAGCGATTACTACATTTTGAGCTCAAACTGAGGGATCTCTTGAAGTTAACCGCCTCTCTTGATGTGTGACACAATCGTGTTACAACACTAAAATGCTTCAGACATTGTAATTTATGTTGCTATTGAGGTGGGGGATATGAAAATAGGTTTTCACAACTAAAAGGCTCAAATGCAATAAACTGACTGCACTCAAACTTCACCTATTACTTTGCAAAACAAACAAAAAGACATAAAAAGAATTAAAACTGCAGTACTAACATCAGAATAAACCTCAGAAGTGGTCACCCTGTCATTCTTTTATTCCTAAGCTCTTAATGCTATTGTTATAGGTTTACTATTTCCTAAGACAACAAACCTACATCCCAATATGCATATATAAGAACCTTTTGAAAGGCACTTAACATAAGATATAAAGTTTTGTGTATATACGCTAGCTTTCCTGTAACGAACACAGACTGTTTGTACTGAATTTAACATCTATTATTGCCTTAACATGCAATGATGTAATGGGTTATAATTTTATTTACTTAAGTTTCAACTAGATGCAAAGACAATGACATATACCTGTTCTCATTAGCAGATAAATTCAAGCGTGAAGTGGCCTTACTGTTAAAAGTCACTGGGCAAATTTATTTATTCCTTAAAAGGTCGCCTGGAAAACCACCCTAATGATCCCACAAAATCCCCAACGCAAACAATTATGATCAGCTTCACCTTCACTGTGCTAAGGGAGAAACAATCCTATGTTATTTTTATGTTCTTTCTGAACTCCTATGGGAAAGAAAAACATGCTCCAATATGGAGGTTAGAATGAGTAAACAGCTTCTTTCACAACTGTTGCCTCAAAGAGCAGATACACAATTGCTAGCAAAACCAGTTATATACCTTTGCTGGTCTAGTAGTTTGAGTGTTCAAAACAAATTAAAAAAAAAGTGAATGAAACAAAACATCTTTGGATTTACCAGAGGCACAATAGGTGGTGCCCATGGCAGCAGGACTTACACAGCAAACAAACAATAAATACATTTTTAAAAAATCCTATTCTGTACATAAACATGTTAAACGTGAGCAGCAGCTATACCTGATTAATAGATAGGTAGATCACATTTGTGGTCTATGAACGTCTTCCTCATTTGAGTCGGGTTTGAAAACTGGGGAGCCGTTCACCTTATTCACAACAGCATCTTGAGCCTTTAACCCAAGAGGAACCAGTTTAGGCATTGGCCGCCATGCCACACTGGTTCCTTCATTGGCTGACTGACCTGATGCAGCTTCACATGCAGCTTTCATGTGCAACAGAGGTGGTGGAGTAGGAGCATCACCTTTATCGCTGCACGGTGGGGCTTGTGGACTTTGAACATTTGTTGATGGTGCTACCCCAGATTCAGATGAAACCGAAGGTGAATCTGATCCAAAAATGACTTTGACCAAGTCATCCACTTTGGGTGGGATATCGATTTCATCTTTAGAGTCTGGAGACATTAGATCTTCATCCAGAGTTAGGAACAAGGGACTGAGAGCACGGTCATCATCCCGTTCTTCATCTGCCTGCTTGTCCGAACATGACTGTACCTCGCCTGGCACAACAATTCTCTGATCTTCATCTTCGTTACTCAGCTGCTGGCTAAGGAGAACAAGTTCGTCTAACAAAGATAGTAGATTTTCATCCTCAGGATCATTGCTGTCATCCGGACCTTTCTTGTCCAGTCCTTCCTGGTTGGATGAAGTAACAGATGCACTGTCCTCATCTCCTCCAACAGGCTGTTTGGGGACATCCATGGATTGAGGCTCATCCACAACCGCCCTTTCCTCTAAATCTGGAATTTCAACATCTGAGGGGTACTGCTGATTCTCCACAGGTGCAGGGACAGATGTTGGCTGTGCCTGGACAACAGATGCATCTTCAACAACTTTCTGTGGTATTACCAGATTCTCCGCCGGTGGAACCAGAGAAATAACATTGGTGATATTTGGAAGGTTGGCGGAATCCACTGAAAATAAGGCATTGTAAAATAAATCAATTTTACTCTTATGGATATCACTGAAGTATGGATGCCCATTTTCACCACTGAATAATAAAAAAAAGGTAATTGCAACTTTTTTCCTCAGAATTCTGAGAAAATCAGAATAGCGAAATACTGGTCCAATTCAGAGGGGAAAAAGACAGATTCTGACTTTATAACTCACAATTACGCTATAGTCAGAATTTCGAGATATAACCTCGCAATTCTGACTTGATTTCTCAGAATTGTGAATTTTATCAGAATTGGAGGTTTATATCACACAGTTCTAACTTTAAAAGTCTCACTTGCAAGTTTACATCACACATCTAAGGAAAAAGGTCAGAACTGAGAGAAAGAAAAGTCAGAATTGTGAGATAAAGTGTCACAATTACCTTTTATTTTTTATTCATTGGCGGAAACAGACTTTAGGTCAACTTATTAAAAATAAATATTGTGATTCAATAAATACGACTTCATCAGCCAAGGAAACTTACCTTGTGTGTTAATGTTAACAGGACTGTTTGTAATTTTGAAAAACTGAGGCTGCAATAACGGAAGGGTATTTTCCACTCCAACCGGGTGAGATACTGCAGGAACTATGGACACAGATGCTACACCTAGTTAAAAAAAGACCACAATGTTTGTTATCAATATCACTTACTTTATACATAACATTTTAAAAGCATCTTTGACCTATTCAGACACACACCTGGTGTGGATGATTGCTGTGTCCCTACTGAGGTGATGCCAATCGCCTGAAGTGGGTTGTTTATGGTTATGATTTGATTGTATGGAACCATGGTATTCATCAGAGGGAATACTTGAGGTATACACACTAAACAAGAGACATCGAAAAGTGTGAACATCCAAAAACCAGTTCCAACCAAGTCAAGTCAACATGGCACATGTATGTATAGGTTTTCTTCTCAGACTAACCATTAGTTAAAAGAGGCTCTTCGACTGGAGATCCTTGTATCACCTGGGATGAAGCACGGGAGAGAATGTTTGGCCGCGTTCTCTCACGTGGTATTGAGGAATGTTTTATAGGACTTGGGACAGAGACAGGTTTCTTTTGTGGAATGGGGTTAAAAGATGGCTGAGAAGGTTTAGATGTGCTACTTTTCTCTTTTTCCTGAGTTTTAAGAGTGTTTTTGCTGCTATCGGGGTTTGCAGGTGAGGCTGTTGGTGCAGATTTTGAAGCACTTTCAGTCTTTTCCAGGCTTTTTTGTTTTTTAATACTCAAGTCCATCGGTTTAGAGGGAGAATAGGATTTGGGTTTGGGAACATCTTTCACTTTGTTCTGGTATGCTAAACCTTTCTGTTTACTTCCAAGATCAGCTTGTTTAGGTTTTGGTTTAGGTTTGGCCATTGCCACATTCAGCTGGGACTTCCTTTTTTTTGCTTTAGACTGGGTTTCCAGGGCTTTTTGTTTAGCAATAATTTCATTAAGCTTCTGGCTGATGGACTCTGTACTCTTGTCTGTGGACAAAAACAGATACACTATTTGTTAGCAAAACAGATGTTCAAGCATTCGCATTATCTCTCATAATATAAAAATATATCACAAATATGTTGTTGCTGATCTGTTATAACAACTTGTGTGGAAGAAGAAAATGATTCCATAGCCTTACCACACAATAGTGAAAGTGTCTGTAGGTGACGCTGTCTCTTAAATTGCAGTCTCTGTTTTTTTTTTACTAAGCGGTCATCCTGCTTAACCAGGGACTCGATCTCTTTTTGAGCTTCAAAGTAAAAAATAAAATAAAATAAAAAAATGACATAACACAAACAATATTTTTAATGCGCTTATAAGCATGAAATGAAACAAAACCAACAACAAACCATTGTAAGGATTCTCATTTTTGAGGTTTCAAAATTATTTGAAGGCTTTCCGAGTGTTGCCTGAAGTTTAAGAAAGCAATCTTTAAGTGTGCGGCGCCTTATTCTCTCCAGCCTCACTCTCTGCACAAAGAGGTTTTATAATACAATGCATGAAATATATTACGTTACAAAACACAGAGAAAGGGTTGGATCAGTCACTTAAAAAAATTTGTGTGTGAAACTGAGAGGATAAAACTTACCCTGACCTTCACCTCCAAACTTTCATTATGAATGTTCCTCCGGTTACTGCAAAACATTTTAAAATAATGTAATTTTGTTGATTTTGAGGACAGGAATTGGTTCATTTTCATAAGCAAAGAATCTATTTCCAGATGTGTTCGTAGTGTAGATGTGGATCAAGACAAATAACATAAAACATCAAAATGCAAACAACACTTCTACATAATCGGACGTTAATCAGGTGTGTATTACCTTGGATGTTGATTCTGCTTCAATGCAGATGCCCGAAATTTGGCAATACTGTTTTCCTCGGCAGACTCTTCAATAGTCTCAATATCAACCACCACCTCTGCAAAATCTTTCATCTCAGAGCCCAAACCATCTTTATCCAACATCCTCTCCACTTGATCAGAACCCTGGATAACAGGAAAAATAGAACTAGCCTGAACAAGCAATATAATAGTTTGTTGATCTACATAAAATTATTCTGAAAAGGTGAAAAGAGTCAAAATTACAACGCTCTTACACTCAAACTGTATGTATCTTCTTGGTCATCATCACTGTACAGGTCAGAGTCATCAGTTAATTCGGTTATGTCTGAACCAATCTCTTCCTCGTCAGAAACTGGAGCCATTTCAAAATCTTTTTCTGTCACTTTGGGACTAGCTTTGTTACCCGTCTCAGCCAAATTCGAACCACCTCCAGAAAACTGGCTGGGTTTCGGAGTGGAGGCACCAGAAGATGGAAGCTCTGATATATTTTCTGCTAGTCGTTCAGAATCATCACATCTATTTTGTTTAGAAGGATCCATCTCAGATTGGTTACGGACATGACCACCTGCCTCCTCTGTTGAAACTGAGCTAACAGAAATAGCGGTCTCAGACTTAGTGGAGTCTTGGTTGTATAGCGTTGAACTTCCATGCTTAAGCAATGGAAAGCCACTCTGAGGGAGGACAGGGGAGGACGTTGGAGTGATAATTCCAGTGTTTTGAACAGGATGTGGTGGGAGAATTCTCAATGTACAAGTGCCAGACTGTCCCAGAACACCTGGAACCACTTTAAGGGTAGAAGGAATGCTGCTCAATGAGACTGCCTTGGATGAAGTGAGTGTGACCGACTTGGCACTCATAGATGAAGACGTAGAGACTGGTGCAGTGACAGCAGGCTTTGTTTGCGTTTGTGGTGTTGGGCTGAAAGATTTGACTACGGTGGCGCTGCCACCCTGAGGCTTTTTTGGATTGACTGCAGTAGGTGCGGGCAAACGGACAAAGGTGTCTGCAGGGGAAAAAAAAACAATTAATATAATGTCTTTTGGGGATAAGCACACATTTGTTTTGCTATTTCTCCAAAAAAGTTTATGAACTTGCGCAGAATAATCTTTAGACCTTGTGGTGCAAAAATGACCACATGAATTTTGATATTAAACACGGTTTGCCAGCTAAACACTAACAAATTAAACCACTAAAAGTGAATTTAAATGCTATTCTAAAACACTTTTAGTTTACATTAGGGTGACCAAATGTGCCATTTTCCCAGGACATGTCCTGGAAAGGATTTCTATATTGCCTAAAATATCCACGTTTTGGCTTTGTTTGCGCTGCGCAGACCGATTGATGTATGACAAAGTACAGTGAGAGCTCTAGAGAGCAGATGGCTTCTTATGCTTTTGAATCGCTCTCACGGTACTTTGATGTCAGACACCGATCGGTATGAACACTAATATGTACACGCATTTGCATCGCTTTGACCGTTCTCTGTAGATCCCACCTTCTCACGCATCACGATTGGTCGATTACGTACAATGTCTGCATGTTATTGGTCAAACGATCTTTACCTTCATTAAGTATGAAAACTTAAGCCAAAACCAGGATATTTTGGGCAATATAGAAATCCTGGCCAGGACGTGTTCTGGGAAAATGGCACGTTTGGTCACCCTAGTTTACATGTTTAACAAAATGGCTAAATGTGCTCATAACCTGTTTCTAATTTTCTTAACCATTTTATAACAGCTTTATTTATTTAGTTATATAACAATAAGTTATAATTATTGACCTAAACAGAAGGCTTATATGAGTTCCTGTAGCTCAAACAATAGAGTAGGGATGGCGAACGTCAATCCTGGAGACCCACAGCTCTGCAGAGTTTTGCTTCAACCCTAATCAAACATACCTGAACAAGCTAATCAAGGTCTGAACGGTTACTAGGAAGCTACAGGCAGGTGAGTTTTAATTAAGAGTTGGAGCTGATCTCTGCAGGACTGCAGCTCTTCAGGATCGGAGTTTGCCACTCCTGCAATAGAGTATGACGCAAGCAACGCCAATGTCATGGGTTCGATTTCCAGAGAAAGCAAGGACAGCCAAAATGTAAATGTGCACCTTGAATGCAAAGTGGCTTTGGATAAAAGTGTCTGCCAAATGTGTAAATGTTTAACATCTATATTCACAGGTTTTTTTCCAGAAGCAATTAATATGGTATTAAAGAAACCACTTACGTTGGCCTTGAGAAAGGAGGCTGGGTTTGATGGCTTTGATTTGACTTAAAGGCACCAACTGCAAGAGCTGGCCATTAGGATTACGGTACAATGTGTTGCCATCAGCTGTCTTCACCACCTGAAGCAGCACCTTTTGGCCTGGGGTCTGTGGGGGCCGAGTCTGTGTGACAGGCTTTGTAAACCTTGGACCACTACTGGTGAGGCCTGTACTACGGGCCATAACTGTGATATAAACCGTCTTTTTTCCAGGAGTGGTCGATCCAGGTGAAGAGACAGTGGTTGTTGGGGTTAGACCAGACCCACCTGAAAATGGGGAAAATATTTATTATGGCAACTTAAATATTGGATTTGGCGGCATGGTGAAATTATTCTAGGACACTGTAAAGGAAATACAGTAGGCAGGCCCAAAGAACCAAACTAACCCATAATCAAAATGAATGATGACAGTGACACATTATGTTCAAAGTAGCAAATCTAGCTGGCACAATGTCACTGTGCATTTACAATCAAGTCGAACAATGCTCGCATCAGTTGCTTTGCAAATGGGCTATGAAACTTATATGACCACAAATTGCCAGGTAATTGAAAATGTGTGACTGGTTGCTTTGCTTTAAACACAAGTTAATCAGGCCATGTTTAACAATTACCATATATTTCACAATGCTGAATAAATCAAAATAAATGCACTTTTTTTTTTACCACTGTAAACATGGTGTCACACATTTTTACTTCTCTGTCTGTGCAAGGGAAAGATCTAACATTAAGATATAATGTGTCATGTCAAAATCAAATAAGGTTTTGTTGAGGTTTGGCATCAATAGAAGCACATGAAAGATTTAATTTACAATAGCAGTCACAAATGACGATAAAAGACGACCATGGGAGGGGTACACAAAACAAAACAAATGATTCAGCATCATACACTGAAGCTGCAGCAATCTCTAAATCACAAGCACAGACCCATATGAAGGTTGAGTGTGTTAAATTCTCCCAGTAGGTGCATGGCCAAGGTTTTGTTGGGGGGGGGAAGCACAGACACACAATGGCAAACCAAGGAAGCCAGGCTTACCCAGAGGGAGGCTGGGTGATTTAGTGAGGATGGTGTTGGCAGGGGCTTGGACTTTTGATACAGTGGGGAAACTGGTGCTACCTGCCGAGTCTGAGGGCTTAGACACCTGGGTAACCAAGTCTGCTTTAACAGGAGAAAGAGCCACCCCAGGAGCCCCAGCCTCTCTGCCAATCATCAACATGGAGGAGGGGATGACAATTTTTGGAACAGAAGGCTGTAATTGTGAGGTGCTAGTGTTGGTCAGATTTTGAGAGTTGATGTGGTTGACCACAAACTGGGTGAAGACCTTTCCCACTGGGGGCTTGGTCACTGTGCAAAAAACAAATTAAGGAGCAGGTTAAATCTGCTACTTAAGTTACATGCATATTCACATGCAGTAAAGCTGCATAAGTGTAACAGTGTTACGCACTGCTCAATGATATACTGGATGTCCAACATTTTGGTCAATAACCTTCAGAGCAAAATCTCTAGAGGTAAAACTGTGAACCTTTCCTTGACTTACCTACAGACTTGAGCGGTTTGGCTGTAGAAGCAGATGTGCTTGTAACTGTGGTTGCTGTGGACACAGTCGAGACCGGAACGGATGTGATAGAGGCCTTTGTAACAGTTGATGTTGTTACCACATTAGGTCCAGACTGACTGACTGGACATATTCTCCCTGTTATATAAGCTGCCAGTCTGTTGGCAGGGTGCAAAGCTCCCATCTTCCCCAGCTCTAATTTGGCTTGTGGATATGTCTTTCCATTAACCTGCAAGAACAATTGATCACAGGTTTCAAAGGTCTAGTTCTAGACCATTTGAAAATAACCATAACTCAAAGTTAATTTAAATACATCTAAATGGTTTTATCAGATAACTGCATGCATACCATTATCCGTCCTGGAGCATCAGGTGGTTTTTTCTCAGCCTTGAGCAAGCCTGCAGGACAACACCTAGACATGAAGGGCAGACCTTTCACCTCACTCTTTTCTACATCCTTTTTCAGCTCAGCTTTGTTTTGTGTAACCTTCTCATCTTCTGTTTTCTTCTCCGCAGGTTGAGAGATGATGACTTTGTATGTATGGACAGAACCATCCTCCTTCTCTTGTAGAGTCTTGGAGACTGGCTGAATAAAGTACTTGCCAATCCAGAAAGGATGCTTCAAACGATCCTGAGCCATGTGCTCACATACTATTTGCATAATGTAATTTCTGGTGTCCGTACTAGCCCAACTGCATTCAGATATGATCTCAAGCCGCTTGGCAGGGCCAGACAAATTAAGAGGTACAAGCTTACCCTCCTCAATATCTATGAGCGGAAGGAAAATAGGGTTTTCGATTTAAGGACCAGCTTTATAAGGCATTTTAAAGTCCTTGAACTTGACAATATGTTGTTTGCATAAACCATGGTTACATTAGCTATGAACTAATTATCAGTTAGGGCAAAACTGACCTTGCGTAGAGACCTGTGAGATGTGGTGTTGGTCAACCTGAAAAAATGACAAATGTTTTAGTTAGTGTAAAGTTTTCTCATGGTATACCAAAAAATGTGCCATCCTTCATGTAGGAATCTCACCATTTTTTGTTTATCATGGCACATAGAGGAAAACGGTCGCGAACGAGCACATGTAAGCTTGTTCTCCATATTGTCCTCAGTCATATTCAAATTTCTCTCTTCAACCTGAATACAGTATGGAAATATTTAGGATATGAAAGTGTACACACATCAATGAACTAAGCTAACATGAATAATGAGAAATACAAGAATTGAGTGCATAAAGAACAATCGCACCTTAAATAGTAAACCCATTAAAGCATGTTTAAATGAACAGTGATCCATACGGATGTTATGGCTGCAATGTCTTCTAAAAATGTAAGTCTGAGTGTCTCACCCTTTTTTGTTTTGAAGGACTGAAAAAAATTTCCAGGTCATGCTGAACCTCATGAGGCAAGCGTGCTGGAGAGGGAGCTCTTGGAGGAGGAGGACAGAAAAGAGCTTCTGAATCCGAACCATCACTTTTTCGATCCCATAATGTACTCACACGCTTAGCCGGTTCAGGTGCTGTCTCCGGATCGGTCAGAACTGCAGGAGAAACGCAACATAACTCAGTTAGTTTAATTTGTATAGCTCCTTTCTCAATACAAATAATTTCAAAGCAGATTTTTAAGCAATACAAGCATATTGAGAAGATAAATAAATATTATGTTAATAGACAAAGTGGTCAAATGTTAGTGATAACAGTACAGCTATTGCAATAAATTATAGACTGACCATAAGTCTTTCTCTTTTTGTTTTTCTTTTTCCATTTAGCCTTGTTCTCCTCTGACACTCTCTGAGGTTCAGACTGATCTGTTGCACTTTGCTCCTGTTTGGGGGTCTTAAGTGCAACAACTTTGCGTCGCAGGCAGCTACAGCCCAACATGCACTGTGGTTTTCCACAGTGATGATGTCGCCTCAAGTGAACCAGACTGGCACACACACAGCCAAGCCTACAGAATACATTGAGACAGGGTGGTGCACGTCGTCTTATAATTCTGATGGTATCAGGGTTTCCTTTTGATACCCCTTAAAACAGAAAGAGACCAGGAAGAACGTAAGGTGTCTTAAAGAACATTCTTTTATTATTGATAGTCAAACTACACAGTAAGATGAGCCCCACTTTGACTAGTACCTCAGCGGTGACAAGAGTGGCTAGTGCAATGGCTGCCCTTTCTTCTGTGATAAAGGTACGATGTTTGCCTTCCCACACTGCTCCATCTTCCACATCCATCAGCTTCACCAAAGTTTTAGGCAAACCTGTAGTACGTCCAGCTGCACAACTTGATGGTGTGGAGCCAGAAACTTCAACCATGGAAGTCTTATCAGAAACTACCTCTGCAGCAGTTTCAAAAGCAGGTTTTTCAGGACTCAAACTCTTGGATTCCTTCTTATTTTTAGATTTCTTGTTTTGCTGTGGTTTTTTCGAGCACAAAGCAGGTTTGTTAACACTAAAGACAGGTTCTGTTTGCTTTTTTGTACCTGACTTCAAGGGTTTTTTAGATTTATTTTCCTCTTTGGTCTTACATTTTGGCTTGACCTTGTTGGATGTTGTGGATAAGGTAGCAGGTACTTGTTTCTTAAGTACACTATCCAGGGTACGAACGTAGCTAGTGCTCTTAGTGGGTAGCTGGTATGCTACAGGTGTAACATCAGCCTGGGATAAGGTTGCAGCTCGTTCATCTATCAGTTTGCCCTCGCTGGCCAGGTACTCATCCAGCATGTCACTACAAAATGCAGAGAGGTTCTTCTGTCCTGCATCTGTGCTTGACAAGACTGCAAATAAAATGCAACATTCTTTTAGCAGCATTACCATTTTAACATTTTAAGTTACAGTTAAAATCATATTAAAGATATGTTCTTTTTAATGAATAACTGATAAAATGGTATACCTTCAGTAGGGTTTCCTGAGCCAGAAAACTTGTCTCTCCAGCCTTTAATTTTGGTGAAGTCAGTGGTTTTTCCTGTCCTTGAAACAAACTGGACTACAGAGGGAAAAATGGACTCATTACAATGAAAACCTTAATCATAATTCATGCATGATTTATTTGCATATTAATTGTTAATATTAATAAGATGTGTGTTACTTTGAGATGATGCTGAACTTTCTTCAGGCGAGAGTACAGGTGGGGGTATGGGTAATTGCACACCCAGATATTGCAGGTCAATTTCCAGGGCGAGATCAAGTAGATTCAACTTCAATCCAACTATGATGAGAAAATTTTAATTAAACCTATACTGAACTGTTGTATATTGTATTGTAATACAATTGTGATATTTATAAAGAAGTTCAAAATCAGAAACCTTCTTGTAGCACTGGATGAATGACCTGTCTGTGCCTCATGAATTTCAGATCATGTATAAGGATTTTTTCTAGCTCCTCAATCCTTTCCTCTGCATTTTCATACCTGGCCCCTGTTTAAAAAAAAAAAAAAAAATATAATAAAAAAAAAATATACAAATATATATATATATATATATATATATAATATACTTTAAATTTATTTCAAAGTGGTTTCTTCATATTAACCATGATAGCATATTTAATTCTTACCATCAGGATTCTCTGTGGTTTTTTGTGCAACCTCCGATTTGGCACCATCTCCGAGGTGAATCTCAAGAGCTTTCTATTTCAAGATGAAGGTATATAAACCATACAGAATGTCACAAGGATGTACTAATAGAAAATGCACTTTACACCAGGTCAAATAAAGAACTATAGTTTAAAACATTTTAAAGTAGCAAAGCAAATAAAATAAGAGTTGTCCATCAATTAAAATTGTTCTAAGTCAAAAGAAATGTCTTTGTATAAAGAACAGGCCAAATTTTAAATCATTACTAAAAAAGAAAGAAAGAAAGAAAGAAAGAAAAATCTTCCCCTCCACATCACATTTGAATGCATTCAGTTATTGGGGGTTCAAGCACGTAGTGCTGAAACCTTATTGTAAATTGTTAGGATTTTTATTATTAGTATGCCGCTTTAAAACTGATCGCGCAGACCAAACCATAAGGTATAGAAAGCTGAAACTTGGTCAGATCATAGTAGTCTGACCATCTTCTCAGATCCAAGACATGCCCCAATCAGCTTATGGGGGGCCCTTCTGCAATCGAAAACGTAATACTGCTCATAACTCCTCAACCGTTTGTCGTAGACTCAAAAATCTTAAATATTTGGAATCTTTGGGTCAAAATGCCCAAAGGGATTTGCTCTACGAAGTCCAGGTTTTCCACAAAATTTAGTTATGTCCAAAACCTACTTTTGCAAACTAGTCCTAGGTTTTTCACCCGATTGGAACTAAACCACTGCAGAAATATTCTCTAGACAGTGAATATAAACAATTATATAAAAAAAAAGTAAAAATTTCCACTCACCATCGCATAGGCATGTCAAAACTTTCAAAACAGGCGGGGCCAATTTTACTAAAATGGCTATAACTCTTGAACGGAATGAGAGATCTTCACCAAACTCCGTACACGTGTACAAGCTCAATCTTTGGTCAAATAAAAAATAATCACACATCTCACCCACTCGCACTAAAAAAAAAAAAAAAAAAAACAAAGAATTAAAACTGCTATAACTATGCAACCGTTAGTCCAATCGACTTGAAAATTAATATGCAGTGTCTTTGTCCAAAGTGGCATAAGTGTCTATGAGGACATTTGTGCATCTCAAAAAACATGGCTGCCATTGGCCAAAGAAATTTAGGCACCTATTAGACAAGGTTAACAGAGGTTGATCGGAACGAAACTGAGTGGGCATGTTCAACTCATGGCCCTACAGGTCTGTAAGAATTTTGAAAAAAAAAAAAAATTAAAATAAAAAATAAAACCATTTACTAGTTGGCGCTAACAAGTTTTATGGCTCTGTAATCACGTGGTGTTTCACACATCCACACAATATGCATATCATTTGATAGATCTAATTACGCACAAATTGGCTCAAGAACCATCACTGTCAATCAAATTGTTTATTAAATATTCACAAATATGTTAGAAACCTACTTTTGTGAACTACTTTTCGCTCAATCTCGATCAAACCACTGCAGTAATATTTTCTTTACTCTATAGATCAATTATCAAAAAAAAAAAAAAAAAAAAAAAAAAGATTTTTGTCCTTTGGTTAGCTATAATGTGTCATTTAAAAAAGGGGCGTGGCCAAATATACCCAAAAGCAGGGGTGCCCAACCCTGCTCCTGGCGATCGACTGTCCTGCAAAGTTCAGCTCCAACCCTAATCAAACACACCTGAAGCAACTAATTAAGGTCTTCAGGCTCACTTAAAAATTAAAGGCAGGTGTGTTTGATTAGGCTTGAAGCTAAACATTGCAGGACAGTCGATTGCCAGGAGCAGGGTTGTGCAGCCCTGCCCAAAAGCCTATAAAAACGAAATGAAAACTCAAAACTTTACGAAACTTGGTGAAAACGTCAGATGACTTTTAACAAGCATGCAAAGTTTCATGGAGATCGGACCATAGGTGGTGCTATAACAGTACAAAAGTTTTTAAAACAATATTTCAATTGTAAATTACCTTAAATTTCAGAACAGGTTCATATTTTCACACATACACTTGATCTTCATCTCATATGACAGATCTCTTCATTCTGAACAACTTTGCTTCTAGGACCACTACTATCAATCAAATATTTCACAAAATATTTAAGATTATTTAAAAAGGCTACTTTTGTGAACTAGTCCTAGGATTTTCACTCAATCTCAACAAAACCACTGCAGTACAATTTTTTGGACTCTCTAGATCCATAATTATCAATAATATATTGAAATATACTCTTTAACTACTACAGGTTCATTTCTAAAGGGGCATTGCCAGTTATACCCAAAAGACTATAAATCCTAAATAAAAACTCAAATCAGATGATTCTAAACAAGCATGCAACATTTTATGGAAATTCGACCATAGGTGGCACTATAAGTCATAAGTTCAAAATCATCATATTTCTATGGTAATTACCTTGATTTGCCAAAAATCCCTTTTTTAATAATTGATTTAGGTGGTTACATGATTGCTAAATAATATGTGATGTCTTTTTCCATATTTGCTTAAATGCTTTAAGTGTTTGAACCCTGGTAATCGCTGCTTGCAGCTATATTTGTATTTTCAAATATGGAATATACTTAATAAACATTGACCCAGTTTTGGTGTCAATAACGATTTTCAAGAAAGGCAGAAGCAAATGACTTCATTAACATCAAGCTTACTACAATCATATGGATTTGTTGGAATAAGGGTGAGTTTTCATTTTTGGGTGGCAGGTTGTTTTATGTTTCCTTTCTATATTCTTAAGTTAATCAACATGTTATTTATGTTACCTTTGACATAAAGGAGACAAACAATTGGCCTTCAACATCCTCCAGGCTGGGCTGCATTGGAACAGGTATGGGTCCTTCAAACACCTCTTTATCTTCACTGAACTTCAATTTTCCTGTTTTTTTCTGTTTTGCCTTCAATTTCTTGAAAGTGCTTCCATGAGAAGATTGTTTAGTTGGTTCTGGAATGATGTGATCAGAAACGCTCGTCTCACAACTAACAGCAGACTGCACGTCATTAAGAGGACCTGTTCTATCGGAGCACTGACTTTGAAAGAACAAGTCAATTGTTTCCGTGGGATGTTCTGGCCCACTGGGGACACTTGGTGACAACGATTCTTTTGATGTTAGAGTTCCATCCAGAGTTATATCTGTAACAAAATCAAGAATCTTTCTGGGAGACACAGGCCTGTCATTGAATAGACCTAGTGCGAAAAGGTCGGGAGAGGAAGAAGCTGTGCAATCCAAAAGTCTTTCTGGAAATGAATCAAGGGTCTTTCTAGGAGGTACTGGTCTTTCACAGAATAGACCTGGTGGAAATGGGTCAGGAGAAGAAGGAGCTGGGCTGGGTAAGGAGAAGGCTGGGGACGATGGGTCGTCTAATGGCAAGGAAAGAGATCCTTCATGTGTGAACAGAGTGTTCTGAGGGACTTCTTCTGAAAAAAGCTCAGTACAAGAGCCCTTGGAACTGTCTAACAGGCAATCAGACATAGAATCACTCTCAGCAACATCAAGAATTGAGGTAAGTTGCTTGAGAGGAATTACGCTATTGTCTGTACTAGATGGAACATCAAAAACAGATGTAGTGACAGAGAGGACAATTGGTGTGTCAGCAGAGTCAGTGTTAACTTCAGGTGTAGTTTGTGAACAGGTGTCATTCACAGTGTCAAATGTAGGGAGAGATGAAATGTCTGACTGAGACCTGAGTGGGTCGTCAAGATCTGGCATAGAAACAGCATCAGTATTATGAAACACACTAGAGATATTGTCAGGTGTTGGGTCATAATTGGGTTTGGAGGAAGTAGTGTTTGGGGCATTTGGATCAATGCAAATCAGGGAAGGTGAAAATCTAACAGATAATTGTGTTTCTACTGGTACGGGACATGCAGTTGCTGATGGAGATGATAACGCAGTGGACTCAGATGTTATGTTGTTTGCATCTGTTGTTGATGATAATTTAACTTTTTCAGATAATGAGGTAAGTACTGGTTGTGAATCTGAGTTAGTGGTAACACAAGGGATGGAAGACAACAAGGCAGATGAGATTTCAGGGGTTAGAACAGGTTCAAAGGACTTTTCAGAGTCTAAGGATGAGCTGAGAACATCAGGTTTTGGTGTAGTAGGTCTTGTCTTAGACTTTCTCTGTTTAAGAAACTGAGCAAGGAGTGGTAGGGGTACACGTTCTGGCCGCTTGTGTGGTAAAGCTTTCTTTGTATTTGCTTCAGACTTGGCTTCAGTGTCATTATTTTGGTCACTGGATAGCAATGTAATCTTGCCAATTTTGTGTTCATCTACTATTTCTGTTTTATTCTCATCTATTTTTAACTCTGTTTTTGAGGAGGTTTCTATGCTTTTACATCTGTGAATATCACCCATCACGGTTTCATCTTTAACAACTTCTAGTATATTTTCTGTTTTGGATGATATGTCCATCACCTCATTTTGTTCACTTGTGCAAGTTGTGGATGCTTGCAAGACCACACCATTTTTCTTGATATTCTCGAGTGACAACCTTTTTACTTTTACATGAGCACCTTTAATGAATTCTGAGAATGCCAATGACGATGGGCGCTTCTTGCTGCTGTCAGAGAACAGGAGAGAAAACAAGACAAAAATGTTACATTTGTCAAAATTGGCCAATATGTACCATATCTGAAATTATGTTTATTTGCAGGCTACAGCCTAAACCCACACTACGCAAGTATATGAATTCAAGTACTTTGAGTTACAGCTACATCTTTCTATTTCTGGTCAACTAATGTCATAGTGGATCAACCGCTTGAAGAGAATCTCGTTGAGACTGTTTTATAAATTTGATAACGTTTATGGCTAGCTACTTGAATAATACCACAGCCAGCTTAACGGCACAGAAATCTGAAGGTAACTATATTGAGTATTGAGATCTATTGCTACTGTAATGCAAGAATGCATGTCAAGTACATACAAGAGGACAATGCATTGGTCAAGCATTCAAACATTTTCATAGAGTATGTTTCTTGTGTAAACTTGATTCATAGTAAAGCAACATTTTGCTTCTGTTTGACAAATTTATGTTGTTAAAACTCGACTTACCACAAACTTTGAACATTTGTGTCTACAACGGGAGCATCGCCATTAATAGCTTTCCTTTCACCATTTGTAGGGCTGGGAACGTTCTGATCCTTATTGACCTTTACAGCAGCATTTCTCTTCATGAACAGAGTTTTCAAATTATTCAAGGTTGTCATCTCCCTGCTTAGCTTGAGCTCACCCTCTGCTTCCTCAGTGGACATTCCATTCTTGGCCTTAGATGATCGAGCATTGACTGCATCATCCCTGAAACCTTTGGCAAAGGGGTTGTAGTCAATTTTGAGTTGGGTGATGCGAAGGTTTTGATAGGCTGTGACCGCAAAGAACTCTGTCTGAGAAAAACATAGAGTTACGACATTAGGTCTGTCAACTTGAATATTTTCTGAGTCTTTGTCTGCCGGTATGATATGAAGTCGAGGAAGGTATCGGTGCATTGAGTGCAAAATAATATGGTCCTCCTGGTCCAAGTTGTTGCAAAGTTTCAGTCTGTAAAATGAAACTGGGTATTGCATCCAGTGTAGGCCAGTAGCAGGTGATTCTGGGTGTACAAACAAATGTGAAACATGAGGCTCAGCTTTCCCATTTTTTTCCCATCCTTTTCCACTCCATTTGTATCTGTGGTTATCAACTGGAACAATATCCATTGCCAACAAGTAACTCTGGAAAGGTTCCATTCCAGAGAGACGAAAGCGGCAGTAAGGGAACATTCTACGACCTTGTTTGGTCAGAATCATCTCAGTCTGACATCTATAGAACTCATTCCACATACTGTTGTTGTCCAGTGTAGCGGTGATGCCCTTGCATCTAGCATCTGCTGGCATGTTCTCAGACTGGATGATGTTATTGGTGTTTGCAAATGTGGATGATGTTGGATGGATGCCTGTTGGAACAGAGCCAACTGAGGATTTCACCATTTCATTTGCTTCACTAATTGCCATCAGGCTGCCCTTGTCTTTCCCACTATCACCAGACTGCAACTGTTTAAGGACGACAAGGATGGACTGTGGAGATGTAGTGGGAAGTGCAAGTGTTGGGGCAGTCACGCCCTCTTCATGAAGCACCATTGCACCCTGCTTCTTTGTATCGGCCATGGGAGTTACAAAGTCATCTGGAAAGCTTCTGACCCTCTCACCTCAGGGTATATCAGGTCTACATCCTTAAAAAAACAAGACATACATGACATGGCACGGTCAACGCATGTTTAAAAGCTAGCAACTGGAAAGCTTAACAAATATATTACAAACTGTTTTTTTGTGTTACTCATTAGATTACTCCTCTATTAGTTAGATGCAGTCCTGCTTGGCCTCTCTGCATAAATATGTGAGAGGACAACAATTCCATGTTGTCAAACTGTTTACACCCTTGTTTGAATCACAAGACCTTGAGGGCACCTTGAACAAAAAAACAGGTCCTTAAGTGAACTACATACATCACAAGAGGTTGTCCATCAAAACCCATAAAAGTAGGGCCTATTACATTAGCCTCAAGGTAATACTTGTGAGGGCACCTAAGTAAGTCCTAGACAAAGTATATCTTGGACATGGTAGTCAAGCATATTCAACCCTGCTCCTGGAAGGGTTCCACCTCACAACAAAGTTTTGTGCACACTTGAATCAGCTAATCAAAGGCTTCATGTACACTTAAAAATTACAGGCAGCTGAAGGGTTGGAACTAATCTTTGCATGAAGGGGTCTACCTTGCACCTGAACAGTCTACCTCTGGCTCTGGCTAATACAGTAAATGAAAAGTCTTGGTGTTTGATTGCATTCAAGTCAAGAGGAACTGTAAACATATGGAGGAACGGATACCAATAATACTTTTAGCACTTAATGGGGATCTGCTGCCTTAAGAAGGGGAATTGATAAAAGATACTGTCATAGTACCTTGAACAGTCCATGGCAACCAGTGACTTCAAATCAACATTAAGTTCTGGGATGTGTTGTGTCTACCAAAATTGCAGCTCCCCTCCTTATCCTCATTCGGCTGCTTTCCCTTTCGCTCGTAACCAGTGGAACATTGGTTTGTTCATTCAGTAGTATTCACAGGCCACACTTGGAGCTCCCAAGAAAAAGATTTAAATGCTATGAGGAGTGTCATGACAAAATCTGAACAGTGATGTGTTTTGACTCACTTGTGATTGGATCACTGAAAATGCATCTTAATCCCAGCTGGAAAGTTGAGTAACATTCCCCTATTGTCCTTATTGACTGCCACTAGTCTGGCTCAACCACTTGGTCAATATACTTTGTTTTTTAAACAGTTCAGCGTATAAACCACCGACTCAACCAATGTCTTGATCACTATCTACACCAAAATAGACTAGCTAACCAAACAAAATACTGCAACTTCACTATCATCAAATAATATGGCACTTCCTCATTCACTATCATCAAACAGTGGGGCTAAAACCAAAAGGTGAAAGAGAGTTAAGTGAAACATGTCAGTTTCCAAAGAAATAATTAAATTTTGGAGGTCCTGTGCTTTCTGTTCATGAGGTTTATACATGTGTACACTGAATAGATACCTGGGGACAAATGGAGGTATGCACAAAAGCAAGGAAACCACTTTGGAAACAATCATTATTATTCTTGCACCTCCTTTTGGTGCCACTAGTTGCATCATCCTAAAAACAAAGTAATAGTATTTTTAGTTGGTAAATTTTGCCTCTTTGTCGCCATCTCTGTTTGAAAACGTGGAATTGCAGTTACTTGTGGAATTATCTTCCTTGCATGGGTTGTACTCTGGCACGGCTCCATGAATCTAATGTTTTGAGGAGTATGTGTGGCTGTCAGTCACCGCATCGGTGTGAATCCTATACTTGGTAATCACATATTCTAGCCTACGTCTTGGAATATCTGACCCAATAAAAATTTTCACCGTATATTGTCATCTAAACAAGTAACAATTCTTCCACGTTTGTTCTGACCAAATGAGGAAAAAAACAATACAATAAATCGCGCTATCAATGGTGATTTAATCTAACCATCGATTAGCTCATATCACATCAAAACATCCAAATTAATATTATTGTTATACTTTATTCTCAGATTATTGTTAACAACATCAGCTTTGCGTGACTATGAGTATAGTGTGTATTAGTGTGTAGATTTCAATATCTGTACAGTCTAATCTCTAATTGTCATAACATTCAAATTTCATTCCAAGAAATTCTTTTAACCCAAAAAGCAAACTATGCTCCCTTCAAACTGGTTGTCTTAAAAATACAAATCTGATGTAATCCCAGAATATCTGTGAAGCACATTTATAACTGGAATATAATTTAATTTCATTCACATGTGTTTCATAAAATCTTTCCTGGATTACAATCCGCCATCAAATTTTTTATTTTTTTGACATTTTTAATTATTGTAGCTGCTATGAGAAAAAGATATAAATGATCCGCCACCTGCAGGATCCTCACATGTGATAGCCTAGTAGCCGGGACAACTTTATGTTTACAGACGTGACAATGACACAACAACATGCTCGAATTTCCCACGAAAACCTACCCATACCACTCAAATTAGAAAACATTATAATAAGATAACCATTGTGAATCGGACTAAAGTAAGGCCACAGTTTTGAACAACGCCTGGTTATTTACATGCTCAAATATTGATTTTGGATCATTTTAACCAAATTAAAGTTACGATCCGCAGCTTTAATGGTCAGCTGTAATAACAACATGTGTTTTATGTTGTAAAAAAAGTGGACTTAAAGAAATGATAAAATATGAATAAGGTACAAAAAGTATTTTTGGTTTTAGTTTATCCCTAATAAAACTGCCTTAAATTAATAATAAAAATAAAGTATTAAGGCCCGTTCACACCAAGCACGATTACTATAAAAATAATGATAAAAATACAGTTCTAACAATCGTTCTCGATATTAAAGAACAGCAGAGTCCACACCACAGCTATAACGATAAAGACACAGAGAAACGATATCTTTGGAATCACTTTCAGAACAATTTTTCTTCAGCTGATGAACAAAAATATTGACAGTCAATCAGAATCAATCCTGTTATATTGAGCTTGAGAATTTAAAGCAACATACGAGTGTGCACTTACAGACAATATAATTTGCTGGTGTGGACGCTAATATCGTTAACTTTATAGTTATCTTAAAAGATCCCCTGAAGTGCCTTTAAATACTCAGCGTTATTCTATGTGGTGATTTAATTTCAAGTGAAACAGGAAGACAGGGTGGGACATACTGAGCAGACCCGTCCCCTTTTTAAAACAGCCAACAGCGATTTGTTTATATCTGCTCGGGCCAACAGTGATCATAATCATGCATGTAGTTCTAGGCCCTGTCCACACGAACAGTATTTTCAAAACCACAGCTTTTTCTATGCGCTTTGGCCATTCATCCACACGCAAACGCAGCACCAGGTCACTGAAACTGAACATTTTTGAAAAATCCTGCCAGGGTGAAGATTTTCAAAAACTCCGGTTGAATTGTTATCATGTAGACAATGAAACCGGAGATTTTGGCTTGTGATGTCGAAGCATGCGCTGTTATCTGTTATCATCTACTGGAAACTTTTTAAGGCTTCTGATTGGCTAACTTGGCTTTACTGTTGAGATTATATCGCCACCTGTTGGCTTGGCATGCTCTTGACAGTGCTTCATAGCATGCTTTTGCGTTTTCATGTGGACAGAGATTATTTTTTAAAATGGAAGAAGGAATATATATTACCTTAAGACTAACATATTGAAACTAACACCATAAAAACTTTCATTTTGAGTTCATGGGGACTTTAAAGGGGTCATATGAGGCGATTTCAATTTTTCCTTTCTCTTTGGAGTGTAACAAGCTCTTGGTGCATAAATAAGATCTGTAAAGTTGCAAAGACTAAAGTCTCAAATCCAAAGAGATATTATTTATAAAAGTTAAGAGTCAACCATGCCCCCCTAAAACAGCTCATTCTAACATGCCCCCACGTCTACATCAAGATGTTGGAAGATTTGCATAATGCCCCCCAAATGTTCACGCAAAAAAAGAAGGTGTAACTTATATTCTTGCTGTTGCTTCTACCGCTTTGTTGTGGAGACTAGGGCTGGGCGATATATCGAATGATATGATCATGCGCATCTTGTCCAGGGTTTTTCCTACATTGAAAATTTTTTGGCGGCCGCCAAAATGATTTTTTTGTCCCGCCAAAGCCTTATTTGATGTGTAATTGTGTTTTGTGAGTGAAGCAGGCTACAGACGGAGCGACGGAGAGAACGAGCACAGCGCCCCACCCCCGCGCGCGCGCACTCTCCGTCTTCAGTTCTGTCTTTGCTCGCTCCCTCGCATCAAAAATCAACTGGTCCTAAAGGTCGGAAGACCGAATCCATGTTTCACGTGGGTGCATTCGGATAATATTTTTGCTGAATTATCTCTGGGTGTGAATTGCAGTCAAAAAAAAAAAAAGTTGCCTTATCTTCTCTTACAACTTGTGACAAGCATTCCGCACATGCAGCTGCTGACATAACTTTAAATAAACGCAAAAAATAATAATAATAATAATAAATCTATCCAGTTATGAGGTGTTGTGTGTGTGTGTGTGTGTGTGTGTTGACAAATCTTTCGCGATGTCCTAACCATAGACAGCCAGGATTCACACACAACACGTCCGCTAAAGTCCGATTCACGACCTAATGACTCCTTTGAGCGATTCATTATAATGAATGGTTAAAGCAATTGGTCTGCCGTCAGTGTCTGAATCGGTGTATAACAAATCATTACTTCTTAGAAGAACATACACATCTGAAATGAGAAAGTAAGTGTGCTTACCCCATTTAGAAAGAGTGTTTAGTAAAATTTTGCCTTAATAATCCACAGTATGTAAAGGCCTATGACAATGTGTAGTAAATTACCTATAAAATCATTTAGTTTAAAGTTAGATTGGAGTGAGATGAAACTAGATCAAAGCACAAAGCAAGCTGTTGCTAGCTAGCTGCTAATTTTATATTGTAAAAAATTTAACTATTAGACCTTTTAAATGCTAAGTTTTTTAATGTTACTTTTTAATTGATATGATTATACTAAAATAATTATCAGGTCTATCAAAAAAGGATTTTATCTTTCAAAACTTTGAAAGCCAGTCGTGGAAAAATCAAAGTTTTTTTTGCAAAGAGGGCAAGAAAGGATGACAGTGAGAGTGACAGGTAATATCTGTGTCTGATAATTGCATAATTTGTAAATAGATAAATTGTGATACCTTTGACATTTCAAATATACTTTGGTATCGATGATGTTTACATGTAAAATAAGTTGTAATCGCTTTCTTTTACTATCTAGCCTGACAGTGATTTTTTTATTTTTTTATTATTATCATGAATAAATAGGATAAGAAAAAAATCACAAACTGTTTCTTTGTATTTATTTTAAATTAAACATTTATTGTCAATATTGGGCTCGCGAATCATGTGGGTGGATGACCATGTCGGTCAGCCACCACCAAAGACCCATTTTGACCCAGGAAAAATTCGATAGTCAGTAAATCTGGTTCCTTGATTAGCGCTAAATCGCCATCACCTGCTTTCAAATGGAGCGGCATTTAACAGACAGAACTGTAGATCACTGACAAGGTACGCAATATCGCGTTCATTATGCCAGATGAATCGCCTTCGATAGTGAACGCGATATTGCGTAGCTTGTCAGTGATCTACGGTTCTGTCTATTAAATGCTGCTCCATTTGAAAGCAGGTGATGGCGATTTAGCGCTAATCAAGGAACCAGATTTACTGACTAGATGCGCATGATCATATCGTTAGATATATCGCCCAGCCCTAGTGGAGACGCTGTGTGTTTTGTTGTGAAAGCAAAACTACTTTGTTTGGCCTTCCAAAAGAGGACACAACTAGAAATCAGTGGTTAAGTTGTATTTGCAACACTGTTCCAGAACAGTTCAACCCAAATATTCAGATGTGTGCAGCACATTTTACGGAGGATGAGGACTGTTTTCTGAACCAGTAGCCTACTTTCTATAAAGTAGGGCAATTCCAACTTTGCGAGGACAGTCTGGCGCTTCTGACTCACAGCCTGCAAGTACGTTTACATATTTAAAGAATTTGCCACTGATGATTCAAACGTGAATTGTGAGAAGTGTAGGGCAGCGCTTGTTGTTTGTCATTTCTCAGATCACAAATGCAGACATGTTTTATGTTTACGCAGCGAGATACGCATCAATGCATAAAATGACAGTATAAGTCATTATAATCAGTAATTATGTCCCCACTGGATGCAACAAATGCCTCGTTTGTAATAGTTAAAGTTATCGTTCTTGGTGTGAACAGGGCTTCACAGTGAAGAAAAAACATTGTAAATGTAAACAATACTGGGTGTGACTGAGTTTTCAGGTACTACATAGTCATGACACAATATTAGCTACTAAAGTAGCTGCAAAGCTGTGTCACAGTTGACTAAGCATGGGGACAATATGCACATATTTTGCAGCCAAGCAAAACCTAAAAGGCTATAAGATACATTATGTACATGCAGCTTTATGTTAGATTAGTTAAATAAAGTGTAGGCTACATACAGAGAAACTGCATAATAAACATCATTCTTCCTGCAAGCTCATAGATGTTACTCTGTTCATTCCTGAAGTAGTGCAAAAACCTTTTTAACTTTTGTCTGTATGATTACACTGACTGTTGTGGATCGCCATCTTAACTGAGATTTCTATCTGTGATAACTCCGTTTTGCCCTACCTGTGACATGACTCGGCCTGGCTCTTCTCCTCCAGAATAGTTTATTAAAAACTTTAAAGTACTTAAACATGACACCCTAAATGACAGTTAACAAAACATAGTTATGAACAGAATTACTTTAAAGATATATCATAGAAAGCTTTTGTGAAAACTACTGAGTATGACTGTATGGATCTTTAAATTTCTTTACAAAAGAATTAAAATTCTCAGTACTCACTTTAACAATAATAAATAAATTCCCAGCAAATATAGACTATGCAAGCAAATGAACATAATGCTATCAATTATCTATCAAGCCTGTAATAAATACACTCTTATTCTGATAGATTATAACTACTATATAGCAATGTATTCTTATGTCAAGTGCAAGCCTGTTAAATGTTAATTTGCTTAAAATTATGTTCCAATAAATATTACTAGGTAATTAAAAACGATAATGAAAACAACTACTAGCTTAGTAACGGTTTTCTAAAACCAATAAGGCATTGTGACCATGCTGCATTGCGAATATAGTCACTCTGCTGCATGACTATATTCACAATATGGCACCTTATTTTTAAAATAAGAGCAGGCAACAACCAATTATTTTACTCTTCGTGCTGTGTAATTACACTCGCTACACTTCAAGCATTGTTTAAATATTTTCTTAATGCACGCACATCAAGGTGGGTGAACACTACACCTTTCATTTACACACGGAAAAGCAGAAACGCAAATACACAGAAGTTTTAGACAAAATATTTGAACATTTTGAATGCATGATTTACACAGAATTTGCTATTTACTTATACTGTTACAATAATAAATGATCATTTATTAACATAAACGTTAAAATGAGATAATTAGCGTACATGCTGCATAAGACAGCATAAATCATAAACAAATAGTTTCTTATTAGTGTAAAGATGTAAGAGCCTCAGAAACGGTTTATTAATAATTTAATGCAGTATACCGCCAAGTATTTTTTACGTATTAACGGAAAATACGCTAAATAAAAATATGCATTGACAATGCCATGGAATGACCCTAGCCCCATGCTTTTGCAAATGCAAAACAAGTCTACTTTTTAATAGACATCTACGATAATAATACGCATTTGTAACGCGACGTGCGCGTGAATACCGAGAAGGCTCATGAACTAGTCGTTTACCATAACAACATGACTAAACTGCCTAGTTTACCTAATTCACAGGTGCGCAAACGTGGCAGCCACCTACGTGCATAAATGTTACTTGTCCATTTAAAGTCAAGAAATTGAGTTTCAGTCACCTTTTGTGTTACGGGCGTCGAGTTATATTCGTCGATGGCGCGTGTCTCTAATAGGCCCGAGAACTAAAAGTTGGCGCGGATGGCGCGTGCACGTCGAAACATCTCAAATGGCGGGCGAATCTGATGTGAGCGCGCTGAGAGATGATCTGCTCTGGTCACGAGGTAACAACGAAAAAGACCCTTCTTCAGCCAAGTTTTTCGATTTCTTTAACAGATACAGCTTTATCCGGATTAGACTGTTACCTTTTGTCAATATGAAATGCATATCATGCATACTCTCTCTCCTGTCTTCGTTAATGCTGTTTTGCTCTCTCTCTCCTTTCTCACATTATTACACCGTGCGTCTCACCCTCCGAGGTTTGCGTGCGTGCGGTGACGTCAGGTCGTCGTCGCTCAAAACATTGCACGCTCGTCCGCGTGTGACTACCATGCGCATGCGCCGCCCGACTGATGAGGCTTGTTGGTTGTACTGCGCATGCGTTTACTTAACGCCTTTGTTTACGTCATCATGGCTGCCTCGAATCGCACTGCATCGGTTTTTATTCGAATAGCGATTATCGCCGAGAAAAAAAGGGTCGTCACGTAAAACGCCTTTCTTTTAAATCTGATTTGAAACAAAGCGGCACAAATGCAACGATTCCTAAACCCATATTCAACATCAAAAACATAAACTTTGATACAAAGACAAATATTTCAAGATCATGACGAAGCCCCAATACAATTAACAACCAAAAAAAGCATTAAACCTTAATTCCTTTACAGTTCTTCATTAAACATGCTCTCCACTCGTTTGTTGGACGTTAATTGTTTTCGTTGTCGGAGAACAGGCAATTATATAATGGTCGAAAGGGTTTAATAATGTAAAGACCAATAAAAATAGTCTTCTGACTGACTGAGATGACACTTATACGTCTTACAATAGGCTCTTACTTGATTAAGAGATTTTAATCCCATCTTTAGACATTTATATCAGTTCTGTATACATCTATAGGATGTTTAAGACTTGTAAGAGCAATTTTACACACACACACACACACACACATGAATATATATGAAACCCCAACAAGTTTTTTGAGTCTAGCATGAATGTTTTATTTAGTTTATGAAACAAACAGGAAACAAAAAGATCTCAGGCATTGCTATTTTGTGCAACATTCGTGCTAGTTGTAATAACTCTGAAACAACTACAAAAATCCACATTTTGCTTGTATTAAAGGTATTGTTCACTGTCTGGACTGTGTTGAAATCTACAGTCTATGGTTGAAATCTGTTTAGCTGTAATTCTACTAAACCCATTTTAGTCTGTTTCCAAGTTTTATGATATCTTCAAGGTATGTATTTCATGCTAACTTTCCCCAATTAATTGTTCTGAGATGAGCAGGCAGCCCTCTTTACGAGGGTTAATAACACTGAATGATGTGTCAGATTTATTTACAACACATATGACACATATGGAAGTTTGTTACATGACCTAACATGACTCTAAAACAGTTGTACAGTGTACAGTAGTGAACTAAAACACAAAATCTACAGATTTTAGAAACGTCCACTAAAGAGATCGTACACACAGCTCATTAACAGGTTCAAAAACATAATTAGCACTTTCATTCTATGCTGCAATTCTTGCTGTTTGAGTAATCATAACATACAGCATAAGACAAATAATTTGCACATAATATAACCTGTTGTCCCTTGATATCCCATCCTCAGAATGCTTTAAAGAAGATTTACTGTGCAGGCTAACGGAATGATCTGGTTTAAAAGCAACAACCATAGAAAATAACTTGGCCCTACCAAACAAAAAAAAAAGTGTTGATGGTAACATGCTTACGATAGAATTCAATATTGCAATTGCTCTATACAAAACACATTTCTGTTCGTTTTTACAAATTCTTATTTTCTACGGCATTATTATCAGAAGTGAAACTGATGGCAAATCTTTCACGTGTTTTTCTCCTGCAAAAACACTTCCATAGAAATAATTCAGTAAGCTTACACAGCTTAACTTGTATTTAGCCTAGAACATTCCTTTTAGTACAAATATAACTATGACAGTCTGAGCTTTTGTCATAGTATGCACTATAAATCCAAAAGAATTTCTTCATGCAACATAACAAATGTGCAGAAATGTTTGAAAACAAAGGCACCACATATGTGACCCTGGACCTCAAAACCAGTCATAAGATTTATACATCATCCGAAAGCCGAATAAATAAGCTTTCCATTGATGTATGGTTTGTTAGGATGGGACAATATTTGGTCGAGATACAACTATTTGAAAATCTGGAATCTGAGAGTGCCAAAAAAATCAAAATATTGAGAAAATCGCCTTTAAAGTTGTCCAAATAAAGTCCTAAGCAATGCATATTATTAATCAAAAATTAAGTTTTAATATATTTACAGTAGGAATTTTGCCAAATATCTTCATGGAACTTGATCTTTACTTAATATCCTAATGATTTTTAGCATAAAATAAAAATCAATAATTTTGACCCATACAATGTATTTTTGGCTATTGCTTAAAATATACCCCAGTGACTCTAAGACTGGTTTTGTGCTCCAGGGTCACATATGTGAGTCCCAGGATGTGATTGAAACTTCATACAAAACACACAAAAAATGCCGGCACTGTACCAGCAAAGAAACATTTGCACAAAGATGTACATTGTATACTTTAAAAATCACATTTGTTGAAACACTGGCTTTGCTACAGTCATAATTAGTAATTACCATTGAAAAAAAGGTGTTAAATCATGTTTCTAAAAGGTATTAGCAGCTGATTGTACATCCACGTCATGCCTCTAGAGTTAGCATGGAGAATAGCTCTTTGTGTTAAGCATTATTCCTGGAATTTCACCAGTAAAAAGACAAAGGAATGTTTTTATGGACTCACTGTTCTTTTACAAGAGTCTTTACAAGTTGCGCAATCATTACCCTCTAGATTATGTAAGCATGGGAAAAAATGACAACAAAAATCACACATTAATGATAACATCCTCTTCCTCGTCCTTGACATCCTCAGACAGGCCGTCGTCAGAGTGCCTGCTTTCTTCATCAATGACGCTACCATGTGGGCCAATGATGTACCGGTAGTCTCCACCAATAGCAAGAGCAGCTCCTGATGACACCATTAACCAGTCCTTTTCATCTTCCTTTATACCTACACACTGCCAAGGTACCCCCCATGAGGGCTCTTCACTACTACGGGTCCCGGCATCTGCCACCGGCCCAGAAGCCTGTTCTCCATCCTCTTCCTCCAGGTTCACATACAGCAGCGGTTCTTTTACAGGAGCTGGATTCATCTTTGCCCACAAGAGCTCCAACTGGTCAATAAGGTGTTGAAAACTAGGACGACACTTTGGGACAGGAGACCAACAGCTATGCATGATTTCATAACTGGAAGTGAGAAAAGATGGAATAGTTTATATATATATATATATATACACACACACACACACACACACACACACACACACACACACGTGTAAAATTGGTGTAGAAATTGTTAGTAAATTTCTCAAACACTTTCAAAAAACAGCAAGTAAAACAATGGATTTACAGATAAATTTTGAAGCAGAAAAACTGAAATTGTATTTTCTTAAAATGATCAAAAGTGATCAAAAAAGATACTTTCACATTGTCAAAAAAAAGTTTTGAACTTTCTTTTCTTTTCAAACCCTGATTAGCATATTGTGAAAAAGTTCATTATTTTCCATAATGTAATGATAAAAATTAAACTTTCATATATTTTAGATTCATTGCACACCAACTGAAATATTTCAGGTCTTTTATTGTTTTAATACTGATGATTTTGGCATACAGCTCATGAAAACCCCAAAATTCCTATCTCAAAAAATTAGCATATTTCATCCGACCAATCAAAGAAAAGTGTTTTTAATACAAAAAAAGTCAACCTTCAAATAATTATGTTCAGTTATGCACTCAATACTTGGTCGGGAATCCTTTTGCAGAAATGACTGCTTCAATGCGGCGTGGCATGGAGGCAATCAGCCTGTGGCACTGCTGAGGTGTTATGGAGGCCCAGGATGCTTCGATAGCGGCTTTAAGCTCATCCAGAGTGTTGGGTCTTGCATCTCTCAACTTTCTCTTCACAATATCCCACAGATTCTCTATGGGGTTCAGGTCAGGAGAGTTGGCAGGCCAATTGAGCAGAGTAATACCATGGTCAGTAAACCATTTACCAGTGGTTTTGGCACTGTGAGCAGGTGCCAGGTCGTGCTGAAAAACGAAATCTTCATCTCCATAAAGCTTTTCAGCAGATGGAAGCATGAAGTGCTCCAAAATCTCCTGATAGCTAGCTGCATTGACCCTGCCCTTGATAAAACACAGTGGACCAACACCAGCAGCTGACATGGCACCCCAGACCATCACTGACTGTGGGTACTTGACACTGGACTTCAGGCATTTTGGCATTTCCTTCTCCCCAGTCTTCCTCCAGACTCTGGCACCTTGATTTCCGAATGACATGCAAAATTGGTTTCATCCGAAAAAAAAGTACTTTGGACCACCCACTGAGCAACAGTCCAGTGCTGCTTCTCTGTAGCCCAGGTCAGGCGCTTCTGCCGCTGTTTCTGGTTCAAAAGCACACGCCTGTGCTCGGTGGGCTCTGGATGTTTCTACTCCAGACTCAGTCCACTGCTTTCCGCAGGTCCCCAAGGTCTGGAATCGGTCCTTCTCCACAATCTTCCTCAGGGTCCGGTCACCTCTTCTCATTGTGCGGCGTTTTTTGCCACACTTTTTCCTTCCCACAGACTTCCCACTGAGGTGCCTTGATACAGCACTCTGGAAACAGCCTATTCGTTCAGAAATTTCTTTCTTCTGTGTCTTACCCTCTCGCTTGAGGGTGTCAGGTCGGCAGTCTTACCCATGATTGCGGTTTTGAGTAATGAACCAGGCTGGGAGTTTTTAAAAGCCTCAGGAATCTTTTGCAGGTGTTTAGAGTTAATTAGTTGATTCAGATGATTAGGTTAATAGCTCATTTAGAGAACCTTTTCATGATATGCTAATTTTTTGAGATAGGAATTTTGGGTTTTCATGAGCCGCATGCCAAAATCATCAGTTTTAAAACAATTAAAGACCTGAAATATTTCAGTTGGTGTGCAATTAATCTAAAATATATGAAAATTAAATTTTTATCATTACATTATGGAAAATAATGAACTTTTTCACAATATGCTAATTTTTTGAGAAGGACCTGTATATATATATATATAAACGTTTTCAACATAAGAAATAACACATTTTTCTTGAGCAGTATATCAGAAATAAATGCATTTGCATCACAGAAATAAATAAATTTATAAAACACTAAAACAGAACAGAGTTATTTTAAATTCTAATAATATTTCACAATATTGCTGTTTTTGTTGTATTTCTGTTTTAAATAGATGTCGTCTTTGATCAAATAAATGCAAAAAGGAATGCATTTTAGAGATGTTCTTTATTAGATTTTCTAAAAAAATATGAAATAAAAAAACGTACATGTCAGCAGGACAGTCAGGAGGCTGTTTGAGTCTTTCTCCTTTGATAAGATACTCATAGATTTCTGAGTTCTCCACCCCTGGATAAGGCGTTTGGCCTCTAGTCATGATCTCCCACATGGTCACACCAAATGCCCACTAAAAAACAAACAAACAAAAAAACATCAGTACCAGGCACAATAAAACCTTTATCAGTTGCACAAAAACTACATACACTATTAAACACTATTAAGAAATCATGAGTATTTTTGTTTTAAGAAACTGCCATTTTAATATATTACATGGCTTTCTGGGATACTAGATTTTGTTTGATCATTCTGTGGTCAAATATATTATGACCACTAAACTGTATAACCGACAGTTGTGAGAATAACAAAGATACAGTAGTAATTCTGTTTTAAGTAGAAGGTCTATAAGCATGAAATACTAACAACTTATATTAAATAAATAATGCATACAGACAAACAGTGTTCATTACCACGTCACTCTGTGTTGTGTAGACATTATCTGCCAGGCTTTCCAAGCAATCCACTTTACAGGCAACTTAGAGACAGATCCTTGTCTATAGTAGTCACCGCTGTAGATTTTCTTTGAGAGACCAAAATCTGCTACACACACACTCATGTTTTCATTCAACCTAAAAGTAAGGATGCAGATGATGAGAACTATAACACTTGAGCTAATCCAGAGTTTGTGCTAAATAAGCAATATAAATAAATTGGGATACATTTGGATAGTTTACATGCCTATTAAATATGTGTTCCTGTTACATGCGCATGAAATAACTCACATGCAGTTGCGAGCAGCCAAATCCCGATGGATGATGTTTTTGCTGCTCAGATACTCCATCCCTCGAGCAATATCCAGCATGAACTGGATAAGAATTTGCTGAGACAGAGTCTACAATAACAAGAGACAACTTCAGACATCTACATCTACAGTAGCTGTGTGTTTGAGGACATGACAGGTAATAAACATACGAAAGGTTCATCTCCGAAGCGTGACATGAGAAGATATGTGTGGAGATCTCCATGTTTCATGAAGGGCAGGATCACCATAGGAACAGGTAGCCGCTGCTGGGCTCTCCTGTGCAGACTCACACCTGCGGGAGTGAAATCACAACCATATTTCCTTCATACGTTAAAGCAAACAGATTGTAACCCAAAGATCAAGCAGAAAAGGAAAAATGTGCACTAACCAATGAGCTTGATGACATTGGGATGATGGAAGTCTTTCATATATGCAGCCTCTTTCAGACATTGCTCAATGTCACTGGATGAGTTAATGTCAGCTGTAAGAGCACAGAGAGAGATACATCATTGTACAGAAACAATGACAGCACCAATATCATGGGCCACAGACGCTCCTTAACTAATGATTTTAGATGTACACTTACTTTTTAGGACTTTCACAGCAACCTTCTGCCCAGAGTTATTTTCCGATTTGAGAAACGCTTCTCTCACAGAGCCAAACTCACCTAGAAAACAAAACCCAGATGCTATTAATATTCTTCCTAATGTGATTTGTTTTGACCGCAACGAATGAAGGTTTTTATTTTTTTTGTCCCCTCTGTATACATATAAATTTCTTATGCTCACCAAGGATTCATTTATTTGATCAAAAATACAGTAAAAACAGAAATATTCTGAAATATTGTTACAATGTACAGAAATTTTTCTACTGATATATTTCCATATCTATTGATATATTTTAAACTGTTTTATTCCTGTGATGCAAAGCTGAATTTTCAGCATCATTGCTCCTGTATTTAGTGTCACATCAGAAATCATTCAGAAATATGCTGATTTGCTGCTCAAGAAACATTTCTTTTTACTGTCACCGTTGAAAACATCTATGCTGCTTAATACTTCTGTGGAAACTGTGATACACTAGCATTCAAAAGGTTGGGGTCAGTAAGATTTTTTTAAAGAAAGAAATGAATATTTTATTGATCAAGGTTGCATTAAATTGATCAAAAGTGACAGTAAAGATATTTATAATGTTACAACGGATATTTCACCATGCTTTTCAGAATCTATTCAACTTTCTATTCATTAAACAATACTGAAACCAAATGTATCAGTGTTTCCACAAAAATATTAAGCAGCAAAAATGGTTTTCAACACTGAATCATCATTAATAATTAATCAACTGAATGTCCAAGTCATAATGTACCCTTTCCAAGCATGCGTCCCAGAGTTAATAGCCTTTCAGAGATGAGAACATCCTGTAACTTGGCCTTCAAATCACTGTTGATTCCTAGACTGTCCACTAGAGGGAAACAGAGTTGAAATTCATAATTTCCTGTAAAACATGTACTGTAGGATGTCAATGATGGGGTAGATGTGTGTACCAGCAACGTGTTCACTTACATGTGGATTCTGGGGGCTCAGGGAACTGCCTGTTGAAGGACCTGGCAGCTGTAAAGGAAACTGGCACATCTGTCCCTGAAGCTGCAAATGCAGACCTGCAAACAAACCAAAACATTAAAAAATAACCCGTATTTCACAGCTTTAAATAACAATTTAGAAATGCATGTGAACCAAACTGCCTAAAAAGGTTAAACACACAAACAAATGATTGGAAGTGAGAAAATGGGTTTAAAATTCTAAGACTGCAACTTTGATGGATTTATATCCAATATTTAATCTTTTTGAGCATAGTTGATCCAAGGTGTAAAAGGACAGATCACAGTTTACCAGATATCAGTCGTACTTCAGACAAAATGTTTAATTACTGCATTTTGGGAAGGATATATGGTGTATTATTGTGTCACATTCAGATAAACATACCCAAACTGAGTCTCTTTGCCTCTGTTGCGTACCAGTACAATCAACAGGAGTCCCACCATGGTGGCCACTAAAAGGCCGAAAAGCAGGCCCACCCACAGGTGGCCCCTCTGGGTCTGAGCCTGCATGGCTGAAACGAGACAACAAGAGCGTTAAACACCACTTCTGCTCAAAAGTGCCTGAAGCCACCCCATTCCTGCATAATGAGCCACACAAAGAAAAAAATCTCTCAGAGTGCTGCATTATGGGAACATGCAGTCACAAAAAAGCTGCAGTGACTGTAGAAATCCCAATTTCAAAAGGCAGGAGGGCAGACAATGAGAGTGGACAGACCTGACACGGGCATCACGAGAACAGGCTGACTCCACGGGCCACATCCTGCCGTTGTGCATGCTGCAACCTGGAAAGTGGCGTTAAAGAAGCGCCCTGCACCCGAGAGACGGGCAACGTTGTCTTTAAAAAGTAAGGGATCCTATAAAGACAAAAAGCAAATTGTGCATAGCAGTTAAGGGTGGGTAGCTCTTAAATGTCATGACAGAGGAAAATGAATGGCCTTTAGACATCCAAACTTGGCGTGTATATGATATTTTATCATAGAAACTAATCAAATTTTTATCCATTACCAATAACAGGATAAAGGTAATTTTTTATATGCTCAATAATGTTTCAAGTCATATTTATAAATATAGAGCTTTATACAATACAGGTTGTTTAAAAGCAGCTTCACAGTAATAACAGTATTAATCTTTCCAAAATTCATAAATTATGAAATGACTTCAATTTCATCTATAAAGCAACTCTAAAGAAGACAAGTGTCATTATTCAGGTCAATTTGGATTCAGTGTTGATTCAATTCAGTTTAATAATGGTGTCAATGTTGCAAAGTTAATAAATTCTGAAATTATTCAATTTAGCTATAAAGCAGATCTACAGAAGTAAATGGCACCATTTTTCAGCTCAAGTCAGTTCAATATTTATTTAATTCATTTGTCATTATTGCAAAGTTAATCTATTACGAAATTAATCATTCAGATTCGATACTGAATCAGTTCAGTTCAATAATAGAGTCAGTGTAGCAAAATTTCATTTATAAGTGTGTTCCTTTACAATGATGTACCTGACTCTCTCCTCCCTGGTTCCATTGCACTTTATATGCCAGTAACCTTCCACGTAGCTCCTCCTGATCCAGTGCCGCCCAGGACAGAGTGAGCTGCTGCTCGCTGAGTTCAAAGGTAAAGTTCTTTGGAGCTGCTGATGGTGCTGTGTAAGAAAGATATGAAAACAGTAAAAAAGGAAGAGTGCAGAGAGTCAATTACCACTGTACAGACAAAAGTATGAGTCAAACGCCTCTGCATAACAATAAACAAGTCACAACCAGGCCCAGATGCAATTTGTTCACATTTTCCCCATTGAATTTGGGGGGATGTCCTCAAGAATTGGTAGAATGGATTTCAAATGGAGAGTACTACACTTTTATACTTGATAAGAAAAAAATATATAATCAGCAGTAAATCAAATCCATTTAAACAGTTGCAACGACTGTTTTGGCCAGTAGATGGCAGCATATTAAACGGTGTATGTGGCAGTATTGCATTGATATGGATTGGGGACACACACAATGGCGCATTGTGCCACTCAGCCTGGAATCTACTGGACTGCAGCCAGTGCTAGCAGTTTACAAACATGCATGCAGGGTCAACTTCAGAAACCCATTCTGCTCCTCAAACCCATCCACCAGCTCCTCCCCTTCCAAACCCCCTCACCCCAGGCATCTGGCCAGAACCAGCTCTCTGGGTCGTTTGTTTACTTCCAACCCACCAAAACTTTGGTCAAACTGGCTAACGGTTTTATCTTAAAAATGTTAGTCACTCATGACTGTTTTATCACAGTTTGGAATTGAATATGTCAGTGTTAATTAGCCCTTATTGATCCAAGCCTAATAATTTAGTGATGTATGCAACAAAGAATGTTGTAGCTATAAGCTTTCTTTGAGATGGATCTGAGTTCTACAAACGCAATTTCCTTCCTTCCTTCCCTCCTTCCTTCCTCTGTTCTTAGTACCTCAACACTCTTCTTGCAGACACAAAATATGAAAATATCTGGATGACCAGATCAAATTTCACATGAAAATCTAAAGAAATGTAGGATTTTTTTTCCAAAAGAGTAAATTACTGTAATTTATTTAATAACTGTATTCATTTTTTATTAAATGTATTATTTTTATTAAAAATATTTTAATTGTCATATATATATATATATGTTTTTTAAATTCTTTTATTTCAGCTAGTTATAATGGCATTTATCATTTTCATTCTGTTTAAATTTAAGTACTAAACTAAAACATAATAAAAACTTTACAGACATTAAATAAAAACTAATGAAAACACAACATAATTACTAAAAGCGTTTAAAATGTAAAATAAATCTGAAAATATAAAAATTTAATTTAATTCAAACTGTTAACACAAACAAAATCTACAGTAGTAAACATTATTATGATTTTCAAACCTAAACCCTTCTGACCAATGAATTTGAGTTTTCCAATATACACTCATTTCAGGGGGGCTTCAAATAGCTTATTTATAGTCTGCATATTCAGTTGTTGTATTTAAAATCAAGAAAGTTAGACACGTCCTCAAAATTACTTTTAAAGACACTTCACCCATTATAAGCAGATTATAGCCAGTTCAATATTTTAAAGAAAAAACATTTTGACTAGAGAGGGTCTGATCAGTTTTGCCCATGGGAACCTTACCATTCTCTGAATTAAACAGTAGAGCACTGAACTAGCTATGCCAAGGTGATGGGTTCGATTATCAGGGAATGCAAGAGCTGATAAAATGCTTACTTTGAATACAATACAAGCTGTTTTGGATAAAAGTGTCTGCCAAATGCATGAATGTAAGTCTGCAATTTAATTTCAACAGCAATGCCATTTGAGAGAAAAAAAGCCATTAATGTTAATTTGACTCAGAACACATTAGAAAGAAACACCATGCATGCATAATGACATTACCTTATCTAATATTTCACATACCTGCCTCTGGAGTGTGAAAGCCCACCCAGGGAGAGAAGGGGGAAGAGCCCACCTCGTTATCACACCGGATTCTCACACTGTAATTTGAGTAACTGCTGAGTCCCTCAAACACATGCTGGAAGGGTGGAACTACCACGTCCACATCAGGAAGTTTTACCTTCTTTCCAGGTCCCTTTGACACCTACAAATAGATTAAAGTCAGATATTTCTCATCCCATTATGGCACATAATCTAAATATGAGCCTGGTAAAACTGGTAAAAAAATAATTGAAATGTAATTTAATTTAAGCTTATGGATTTAAATACTGAGAATTTTAAAAAGAAAAGAAAAGAAAGATTTTGATAACTATTTACTTAAATGGATTTGGAAGCTTATTTTGGAATTAATAAGGCTATACGGAATAAAAGTGACTTTATATCTTACAATGCTGACTTTTTGTCACAATTGCAAGTTTATATCTTGCAATTGCAAGTTCTAAACTCATAATTGTGAGTTTACATCTCGTAAATATGACTTTTTTTTCTCTGAAATCAAAATTACATTTTACTCTTTTTTTGTTTACGTCACAGAATAAAACAATAAAAAAGGTTATTGTAATTAATAAACTCACAACTATGAGAGAAAAGTCAGAATTGTGTGATTTACTCTCACAATTGTGTATATAACTTACAGTTCATACTTCTCTTTTCATGGTGAGCAACAAGCTTTTTTGTTTCGGAATTGCGAGAGAAAAGTCTAAATTGTAAGGTATAAAACTCAGATTTGTTTTTAAAAAAGTCAGAATTGTGAGACAAAGGTGCAATTACCTTGTTTAGATTTTTATTTCATGGCAGGAATAAGATTATATAGAGACCTCACTTTTTATTTATTTTTTTACATTAAAATGTTTTCTGAAGAGAGCAGTGGAACTGCTTTGTTTTTACAGATGTCTCACTCTTCTCCATATATAAAAAGGATCTATTTTATGGGTCACTAGCACAATCTAAGCTAAAAACAAAAAGCGAACCATGTTATCTGAGAAACAAACACCGTATTGTTAATGGAAGGGTTACATACAATGGAAGTCAATGGGGCTGGGTGCTTTAAAAAGGACAAAAGCAAAGTAGTCCACCCAACCTGTGAGCAGTGTAAAGCATTCTCCCTAACATACGCCATGTGTTACACAGGAGGAAAGTCATACGGTTTGGAATAACAAGAGGGTGAATAAATGATTTTCATTTTGGGGTCTACTAAGAATGTATGGCAATAGGACAAGCATGAAGACATTAATAGAAAAAGACATGCAACAATGTCAAAAACTATGTAGTATCAGGTATACTCTACCTGTATAGTGCAGGTGGAAAGCTGTGAATGCCCAGTGAAACCTGGACTCCATGTTAAGGTTATATTAAGATCAGACACATGATGTACCTTGACATCCTGGGGGGAATCAGGGCGGACTGCACATAAGAATCACATGTAAATATAAGCATTATACCAACAACATGTATTTATCTTCTCTCTGCTGGGAGCTTTTTGTGCCTTCGGACTTCTGTGGTTGTATTTGTGTGGTTGACTGTGTAATACAGTTGTTAAAATATATGATGGATTACTTCCAAAACAAAAAGCAACAACTAATTTTGCATTCTTTACGAAATTACAGCAATAAAAGTTATGTGTGCTGGAAGTGAAAAACACTATGGTATGTCTCACCTTTAATGTGCACTGTGCCTGTGCGTGACACGGAGATGCCTCGAGCGTTCTTAGCCTCACAGTAAAACTTTATACTGTCATTCACACCTGGTTGAGCAAATGAGAAACATTGCTGTGGTCAGCGCTTCATGGGGTACTGATATCTCAAAGTAAGCTTGCAAAAAAGCATTTTAAATGGGTCACATTTCTCCCCAATATCAAAAGAATGAAACAAGGAAAGTACAGTTGAGGTCAAAAGTTTACATACACCTTGCAGAATCTGCAAAATGTTAATTAGTTTACCAAAATAAGAGGGATTGTACAAAATGCATGTTAGTACTGACCTGCATAAGATATTTCACATAAAAGATGTTTGCATATAGTCCACAAGAGAAAATAATAGTTGAATTTATAAAAATGACCCTGTTCAAAAGTTTACATACACTTGATTCTTAATACTGTGTTGTTAGCTGAATAATCCACAACTGTTTTTTTTTTTTTTAGTGATAGTTGTTCACGAGTCCCTTATTTGTCCTGAATGGTTAAACTGCCCACTGTTCTTCAGAAAAATCCTTCAGGTCCCACAAATTCTTTAATTTTTTTAGCATTTTTGTGTATTTGAACCCTTTCCGACAATGACTGTATGATTTTGAGATCCAACTTTTCACACTGAGGACAACTGTGAGAATCATATGCAACTATTACAGAAGGTTCAAACACTCAATGATGCTTCAGAAGGAAACACAATGCATTAAAATGGCATTATAATCTAACATTATTTTGAAGATAATTTAAACATATTTTAAAATACTAATACTAATTTATATATATATACACACACTACCACTCAAAACTTTAAGATCAGTAAGATTTTTAATTTAAGTTAACAGTTTCTATTTTAATATACTTTAAAATATAATTTATTCCTGTGATGCAAAGCTGAATTTTCAGCTCCAGTCTTCAGTGTCACATGATCTTTCAGAAATCATTCTAAAGCCCTATTCGCACGGGATTAGTATTACCTGGTGACCTCCAGTCATTTATTAGTCTGTTGAATCCTGTGATTTGGCCAGCATTTGGCAGGTTGTATATAATTTTTCGAGGTTTTTGTTTCGTGTGCGCCTTTTTATCCATCTTTCACAAATAATAGAGCTGCGTTGTAGTGTTTGATAATATTTTGGGTGCAGTTATATCGCTACCATACAATTTGCAGAAAGAGAAAGCTGAAAAGGTTTTGAGGTTAATGTGTTACAAATAAATCAAGCATAAAGCTTGAGATGTTATTTTAACCTGGTGAAATGTAAATGACACAGGGCACGAAACTATATTAGTGTCTTTCTTTCTTTTTTTAAATCCATCTAAGTGAGAGATATGTCAGCAAATTCGAGTAAAATCACAGGCTTCGCTTATCCCGTGCGAATGCACCAAATGAAATTCAGATGTGGGGGGTAATTTCAAAATCACACAAGGTCCTCAGATAATACTAATCCTGTGCGAACAGGCCTTAATATACTGATTTACTATCAATGTTGGAAACAGTTGTGCTACTTCATGTTTTTGGTAATTTGTTGCGCAGAAGTGAGTTGCAAAAAGAGTCAATCAGACGACAGGAATTTTCTCAATAACTCAAACAAAGATTACAAAAAATATCCTGATCTCATGTCTCAGCCCGCCTTTATGAGCCATCTGTCATCTGTCAAGAGTCATCTGTCCTCAGTAAACTGTTTGGAAAAAACAACAACTCAAAAACCTATTTATGTCAAAGGTGCAAGTGGCTGATAATATGAACACATGAAAAACGGTCTTACATAGACCTGATGACTCAATGATTTCTCAGCATTACGCTATTAAAATGGAAAGTTTACTTTACTGGGCTTCACCACACTGACAGTATTGATCACTATAATGCATTCCCTGACAGAACAAAAGATCCAGTTACAAAATATAAAGGCAGGGCAGTAAACTGGCCTTGACATTATCCACCAACAGAAGTCTTTTTTACTACAAGAACATGACTTGTAACAGTCTGTAATGAATACCAAAAACATTCATAAAGTCACTCTGTTGCTAAAAATCTCCCACAACTCCATGTAATATCACACTACAAGTAAGCACAAACTTGCCCCACTGGAAATACTCTACTGTTACACCTTTGTACAAACTCAGAGTCACTCCACCTACTGAAAGCAACCATTGACTCAGTTCTATAATTTATCTACACAATATATCATCCAATAGAAGATCTGAAAGAGGATTTCTGAATGTTTCACAGGATCACTGACCGTTTTACGTTATGCACAAACAAACTTCCATTGAATAATGAAATATAGGAGTGTTTTCAGGGCAGTATTGGGGAGTAACTAACTAATCATAGACGCATCTGAGGCATAGAGGCAACTAACTAATCAAGAGCATAAACTTGAACTTTAAAAGGTGAACTTTAAAAACTGTTCAATTTGTAGAAAATTAATGAGGGAGGATGGTAACGCTCAACATGGTGACAGCTGGAAAGGAAGTAATGCTTTTTTACTTTAAAGCATATGGAATTGGCTTTTCTCTATAACATTTATGTGCATTAGACTAACCTAAAAAATACAGTTTTAGCCTGATTTGTACAAATGATTTGAACATACAGTATGTTGACATGTATGATTTGTAATGTAAGCTTGCTAAACAGTTTCAAAGATCAGGGCAAGACTGGAAAGGCTGCCTGTTCAGTGAATTGCGGTCTTGGCCACATGAGAATGTGTGTACATGACAGAAAGTATTGCATAGAATTGTCTCAGATCTGATAAATGCCACCAATTCCACACTATAGCATTATAGCAGTATTTGAGACTAAGCGTATCCCGTTATTCATCATGTCCAGGATCTCACAAGATCATCAAAGTTTGAGGGAAACTTTCCAGTGCAAGCTGAATTAGACCTTACACATAATTTTGTAATAAAACAAAGTGATGCACATTTGTAAATTGCATCAACTCTTACATAGGGACTACTGAACACTTATTTTAGAAGTATTTTAAAGTACAAAGAATTAAAAACCAAAATGTGTAAATTAAGCTCTGTAAAAACGTCACTTGCATTTTTACAACACATGTTGCAAGTGTGTCCCATCAAGTAATCGTTCTACGAACACTTGCAGTCTTCACACCCACTTGAAAATTTGGGGCAAATACTGGAGATAAGTCATGTAAGAAGACAAGTGGTCAAGTGCAAAGACCGCAAATGTGTGTATTGAGACAGACCCTTGGTGTGTCTCACCTTTAATAAAGAGAACTGAGGGGGAAGGTGTGAAATCCCCCTTCTGTTCACCTCCCAGCCACCACAGCACCTCCACAGGTTCAGGAGGACCTGATGCAGCACACGTCAGGTTGAAGGGCTCCCCTGCAAATGCAGCCACATCCTTGGGTTCCACCACAAAATGAGGCACACCTAAAATACGAGCACAAGGTGGTAATATATGTAGTGTTTGCACAAAAGCAACAAGATATGATTTAATAAATCGATTACTTGATGGATTCTGAAGTAGCAGCTGACATACCTTCTACTGTAATCCAAGCAGGCTCTGAGGGAATGATCCTGCCGTGATATTCAACCTCACACCAGTACTTCCCGGCATCTTGTTGCTGCACCGATTTAACACTAAAAAGAAAGAAACACTCAGAACAGACACTCTTTAAAGAGTAAAATGAACCACAAATGAAATTCGCATCATTTACACACTCCTATGTTGACATAAATCAAAGTAACTTTTATTGACCAAATGTGCCATGAGCACAAATGCATACATTTATATAAAACATTTACAACATTCACACTGTTACTGAACTAAATCAAATCAACACTGAACTAAATTGAGGTGGATAATGACACTTTACAGCTAAAATTGTACTTGTTTCACAAAGAACTCTGCAACATTAACACAGCTTTTTTCTTGTTTGTTATTATTATCTGTATTTTTATAAAGTGCTATATAAATAAATGTGACTTGGCTTGACAAAGACTTAGAAAAGTAGCAAATGCCACAACATTGTCTAATAATGATCATGGAATAATGCCACATCCGTCTCAAAGTTTTACAACTAGACAAGAGCCAGTCAGACAAAGCATGCTGAGATTTATGTAGACAAAGGTCAGTTGCGCAAACAACGGCATGACTTGCATTCACATAAAAGAGACGCATGACGTTTGCATTTGTTTACAGTTATGACACCCAACACAGGAAACTAGACATTTATAGATTATGTTGGCAGCGTAGCGTTCTGTATGGAAACGTGACTCCTGTAATACACTAAGCCAGTTTCTCTCTTCGCTCTTTAGCCTAATCTTACAGCAGGCAACACTTTCAACAGCAAATTTCCACCCAAACTGTGTTTAGTCTAAGACTGGACTAAATCAGCATCTAGGAACTGGGCAACTGGACTACGTCACGACACGTGCAAGAGATTATCAGCCCTGCCAGCTTTCAGTAAAGCAAGTTCAGGTTACTAATGTCCATCTGCATTACTCCTCGTCTTCTGCCTACATTCCAATCAGAAGGGGCTACATTTACCTGCTTGCAAAGATGTTCGATGGAAAGTTCAAAATGATCTCAGTATATACAGTAACACAGTAATATTGTGAAATATTTTTACAATTTAAAACAGTTGATTTCTATTTAAATATATTTTAGAATGTAATTTATTTCCATGATGCAAAGCTGAATTTTCAGCATCATTCCTCCAGTCTTCAGTGTCAAGTGATCCTTCAGAAATTATTCTAATATGATGATTTGCTGCTCAAGAAGCATTTCTTAGTATTATCAATGGTGAAAATAAATAATCTTGTATAACTATGAAGGGCAAAGTTACTTGCTACAGTAACAGACATGTTAGACTTGACAGAAAAGTCCTTGATAAAGTGTATTCATTTTTCTTGGTGTCTTTTACCATGCAGACAGTAATGAACATGAATTTATGAGTTAATGTGATACCTAACAAAGAAGCACAAACAACTGTTCTGGTGTTCTAGCTCTGCGCCCACACTGTGATAAAACAAAAAATCATACTGATACAGTGTTTCAATCCCAAGGCCACAGTCTCGTGACAACTGGACAGACTCCCTTTTAGGTAAAAAGTGTAAAAGACAGTTTTTTTTTGCTTACTGGCCCAAACCAAAATAGTTCACCCACAAATCTCTGAGATATTCTGGTGTCTACATATCTCCTTCAATGTACATCTTTCAGATTTTTTTTTTTAACTGTTTTACTGTCTGCCTTGTCTAAATGGTCAGAAAACCCTATTACTGATGTCAACAAGACACATGTTGTTCATGTTCAAAACCCTAACACGTGTTTAAGAAACAGTAGTAATAGCTGCGCTTGTCTTAGAAAATAGTTAGTGAAATTTGACCAATCATATGACAACATATTCTAATCAGTTTCAACATCCCCTTCATACAGTCTGATGTCTCAGTTCTTGTGTAAATAAACTACATTTCATTTCTTACCACTTAAAAAACATCTATGCTGAACAACAATTCAGGATGTGTAGTTGCAGGTTCATGTTTTCCTACCTGTGAAAGGTCTCCCAGTGATGTGCATCTAGTGTGATGTACATTTGATCAGTGCTGTAGATCTTCTCTCCGTCTTTTATCCAGATGATCTCTGGTTCACTCAAACCCTCAAAGGCACAGCCCAGACGGGCCATGTTACCCTGAGTCACCGTTTGGTTGGAAGGGTTTTTGGTGAACTGTAATCCTGGAGGATACACAGTGTGATATGTTTCTAAAGCAAACTTAAGACCGAATTAACATTGAGAAATCTGGACGTACTTGATAAACAGATAATTTCATGATCGGAGAGAGTTCTAGTAAAGATTCAAATGCTTATGCATAAATGCTTTAAATGATTTTTGGTAAGCAAATCTAAACTGTGCATACATATAGGATAACTAAACTCTATCTATTATCTATATTATCTATCTATATCTATTATATAGTTCACCCAAAATACAGCAATATTAGGGACAGACTGGAATTTTATCTGGAAGCAATGGTTTCAAGTTAAAAACATCATAATAATGGATTTGTTCATTAAAAACACAGCTTTTTCGTTTCACAAGATGGAGTTGTGTGGATTATTGTGATGTTTTTATCAGCTGTTTGGACTCTCATTCTGACGGCACCCATTCACTGCAGAGGATCCATTGGTAAGCAAGTGATGTAATGCTAAATTTCTGCAAATCTATTCTTATGAAGAAACAAACTCACCTACATCTTTAATGGCATGCAAAATTTTCAGGAAATTTTCAATTTTTTAAGTAATTTTTCACGTAATTCACATCACATGCTTTCTTGGTGGCTTCCTGCCTTTAAATGTCTAGTAAATCACACAAAAAAAAGACAGAGAATAGCAGAACAAGACATGTGCAATATGTAATCTACGCCTCAAAAATTTGTAAAGAAACTTCATGTTTCTTCAAGAGGCTTTTGTGCCATTTTCTAAGACCTCTATTGTGTTGGGTCCATTTCTGGCATCTCTGACAGCGTGCACGTTCTTCTGACTGTCGACAGCAGACCGCATGCATGCTGCAGATGTCTGAAAGATCTCCACTGTGACAACACAACACAGCTGGCCAAAACATCTGCATCAAAGCTCACATTCATTTCCCAGGAAACTACAGTGACCTGTTCATGATGTAACTCTACAATCAATAAAGTAGCATACCTATCTATCTATCTATCTATCTATCTATCTATCTATCTATCTATCTATCTATCTATCTATCAGCTGAAACAGAACAGAGACTCTAAATGGCTAAATGGTTTGCTTTAGCAGAATTAAACTCCAAAATTGTATTTGGTTTAATAATGATGCATAACAAAAGTGTGCCTTTTTCATTTAACCAAAAGTAGTCTCTATCTGGATATTTTTTCAAATACCTTCTCTGTATAATACAGTGGTTAAAATATTAAAAATAACGTAATTTTTAAAATCACACTCGACCATAATAATAATAATAAAAAGATGCAGAATTGGTTTAAAAAAATCAATCATCCAACAATATTTAATAATCAATAACAACATCCCATCATTATATAAAAAAAAAATAAAACAAGAAAGAAAGAGAAATTATTATGCGCAAAATTATAAAAGAGGGATATGACGCTTTCTGCTTGTGTTTATAATAGATGTCCCGTACATTTCCACTTAAACTGATGTTTATCGTGAAACACAAGTATCCACGTCAACACATCCTCAGCACTGATGAGTTTAATGACACACTGCGTTCACAAACTCTGATCACACGATTAGGATTATACAAACTTACCATGAATTCCCTCATTGAAGTGTAGTAAAAAGAGCAGGATACAAAAAGAAAGCCCCATTATATCATCTTCTGTTAAAGAGCTAAGTTATCTCCTTCACCTCAGGAAAGTTTGAACAGCGGTGATTAATGAATTAACTCGGTGTTCGTAGATCCCATTATATTCTTCACGGGAGTTTCAACTTCAGAATGAACCTCTCGCATTTATTAAATGATGTTTCCGTGGTTAAACCGGTAAAAGTAGCGTTTTGCTCATTGTTTTGATAAATCCTGCACGAGTTCGTTAGAGCGCGGCGATTCTCGGTTTAGAAAAACAGTAGCGATCATCGTACAGATGAAACGCCCCCTGTACGTCACGTGACGCAACTACACCTCACAGCAGCATACACATCAAAATGTTATTTACAGCATGGGTTTTGGAAGCTAAAGGCATATTCACGTATATTATGCTATAAAGACAGCATGCTTTTTTTTTTTTCAAAATTAAATAATTAGCTTTTATACTTTTTTTACATTATTTTGTACATTGTACTAAAACCAACATAAATAAATGAAAAATAAATTATAAAATCAACCGTTCTTTTTTCAGTTTTCTTTTCTTTTTTTTGTGCATGGGTTTTCAAAGCGTTTGAAGCCAAATCCATAAATCTTCCTACAAATTACGTTATAAAAATAGCATGCTTTTGCCAAATTAAATAATTGTCTGCTATACTGGTTTTTATTATATTGTTTTATTATTTTATAAATAAATAAATAAATACGTGGTAAATTATATTTTTTTTCATCATATTTTACAAATAAGATAAAAAGTACTAATAGCATACAAATAAACTGTTTTTATGTAATAAAAATTATTATGTATAAATATGAGGAGAAACGTTTTTCAATTCAAAATTATTTGCACGAATTTTTTTTACAATGAACATTGTGTCAATGTAGTTTAAAAGAGTATATTGATTAACAGTCTCTTGCTTTTACATTCTTTTTGTTTACTTTCCAATTTATTAATTCATTTTTATTACATACTACTATTATCATTATTATTGTTGTTGCTGTTGTTGTTCATTTTTCATTCTGAATTTGTCTGCAAACCACCAAACATTCTCTGTGGGATGAAACGGGACCGAACCCCTCTCTGATCAAATGCTGTATTTATAAGGTTCCTCTTAAAAAGAGTCCTGGGTCAGTGCTATGAGCTACTGTACTGTATGTGAGGCGGCGGTGAGCGGCCTCTAGTGGTCAGACGCAGCACTGTCTGTTCTCACAGTGGGCCGGAATGAAACGTGACTCCCCGCTCTGTAATAGGAAGTTAGGAAGTTCCCCTCCAAAACTTTTAGGAAACAATCCTGTCCGACCTGCACCATATGAGCACCGACGCTATAATCCTAATTATGGTAAGTCCGACAACGGTCCATCTTTCAATGACCACTCCTATCGATGTCTCACAGCATAAATATGCATGCTTTCACTGAATGACTAATGAAGTTGAAGAAAATAAAATCATTGTTTGTGTTTTGACGCCGCGTCAGACGGTGTGTCAGTCTAGGAGGGATTTAGGCAGCAAGTTAAAGGTGCTAGTTTACTTCTTTGACCAGTTACGGCTTGTTTTGAAATGGGAACACATTAGACCTGTTTGAAACGTTCCAGCTTCAGTCGAGTGTTACTTTGTTACACGTACTGTATTCTCGTGCGCCGCTGTTTGGTTGGATTTAAGGGCTGTGTCTCAACACTCAGTGAGCTGCCTGCCTAGACAGCAGTTTTAGGGCACTTGTTTTTGGTATATCACATACCAAAATACATAAAAAAAAGAGTACTGCATGTACAGTGGTGTTTTTTTTTCTGGATTATTAAGTCATTATATAACCTGCTGAGACAAGGAAGAAAGTGTAGTCTCATTTGTTTTACTTATTAATTTATTTAGTATTTTAAAATTCTTTAATTTTGACTTTTTACATTTTATTTTTACTTTTACTTTTTAACACAGAAAAAAATAACAGATCAGTTATTGTGTGTGTGTATTAAATATTATTAAATCAAAATATAAATAGTATAATTTGCAAAGAAGGATCCTTACACCTTTATGATGGTGTTAAAGTTATTGTGATTATTATTATTATTATTATTATTATTATTATTATTATTATTGTTATTATATTGAAATTACACATAAAAAAATGGTACAAATGAAAAAAAAAAATCAGCTCAAACATCCCACTGACCCATATAAAATTAACAAAACTAAATGATTATCATGTATTAATATATCATGGTGTTTCCAAAGAACACCTTGACATAAACACGATGCATAAAAAAAATCATACATTTAAAAACCATGTCCTGTGTAGATGGGGAACTCACTAGGTTTTGAGACACAGCCATTGTCTCCTCATGTGGATCATGTTGCATGCTTGTGCATGGGATGTGCAAGCTGAGATGGAGTATATAGTGTCCAGTCAGAAAACGTCGGCTTACTACACACACTAACACATACATGAATATCAGAAACATGGCACGGGATGTTCAGTGTGCACTTCAGAGGGCAAAACACAAAATATCAACTTTGGAGACTGAGCTGTCTATAAAGTGAGTATGATGGGATCTCAGTTATTGATCAGTTACACTGATGTACATAATGGGACAAAATATTCTGTGAGGTTGCAAAAATGTATCTAGATTTTAGTTTAGTGTATATATTGTGCATTCAGCAAGCTGTTTGTAAAGTGTGAAATGTTATTTGACAGAAATTAGATGCCACACTTTGTTAATGTCAATCGATAGTCATCGTCTTGTCTTCTAGACCACAGACAAATGTGTAGCTTTTAGCCTTGTCAGGAAGACAGCAGAAAGGTGTTTTATTTGTTTGCTTGTATGTTTTTCAAGTAAATCTAAAATATTTATGTAGTTGTAAGTAAGTCTTGGTTAAAGAAAACAGTGGTACAGAAATATAGCCCTAAAAAGCACTAGGACATTTAAGTCACAGTTCAAATTGGCTGAATTTCCTAAAATATCAAAACAAGTGGAGTTTTTGGTGCATTCACATTCTCCTGGAAAGTTCATATTAACTTGGGAAGTCGTAATTACGATTTGCTTTCAAATTACTTTGATTGGAGTTAAATAGCAATGTAGCTTTTCTATATAAAATTCAACAAGATTTTTTAATTCTTCATCTATAAAATGATGAATATAGAATGCAAATTGGGTGTGTTTGCCTTTGTTTTTATCCAATTTATGAAGGTGTGGTAAATTGAATTATGTATTGTAGTTGCACAATGGTATTTTGCACATGCTGATGCAACTAAAATTTTTCCCATTTTTGATAAAACAAATTACATTTATTTTAACAAATTTACCATTAATACAGATGCTGTGTGTAATATATGATCTTTCCGACATGACTTAAAGCACCATTATCCCTTCAAGTTCCCACAGGTGTCCAGCAGGTGGATTTCATTACATAAACTACATGCTTGTGCTAGCTTTCATTAAAATAAATACCACTTGGTTTGAGATTTTGGAATGACATTGACATTTATTAATTTTAAGTTTGACTTAAGTGGCATTTGTACATTTGTAAGCTTAACGAAATATTTTAAATCTGTTTAAAATTTTTAAATAAGAAATGTTTAAAAAGCAAGTGCAGTGTTAACGCTGTTATACTTGCATCAGCGATATTAAACCTCTGTTTTGTTCTCTGTTTTGGTCTAATCCACTCCAGCCTGTGGTTTTCAAGTAATCTTTCTTTAAGCCCCAAGTTTCTGAGTTGAGGGTCTGTCAATGAGAAAATATGGTAGACGGTAAATTTGTTGAAATGTATATTTTTTTCTGTTTACAATGAATGCAATAAATTGCACATTTAAAATACAATAGTACTGCAGTTAGAATATATTATTACATTTACAGTGACTTCATATTTAATAAAAACAAAATAGCAAAAACAACAGATTTGCATATTTTATTCATAATTTTATAGAAGCTGAGTTTAAAAGTCTTGCTTTTTTTGTAGAAAAGGTACATCGCCATCTTGCTTCGATGAAAATGACTTGAATGCATCTGATGTTGTAATTATGGCTTCCCAGCTTGTAAATACAAACTTCCTGAACAGACTTAAATCACCATGTGCTCCAATTCACAGGGTCCCTGCACACTGAGCAGGGTGTATAGAAGTTCACTTGATACAATGTGTTGATTTGGAACGCCCTACAATATCATCAGATTTAGTAAACGCTTGTCTGCAGGGATAAAAGTTTTGATGATGATGTCGCTGGCCAATAGGTTCTAACTCAGTGTGATATAATCACATCATTATTCACATGGCACAGCTGATTGGTTTCTTTTCACATCACATTTCCAATGTGCTTGCTGTAGCAGTTGAAGCACGCTTCAGAAACCCTCCACCTTCCCCAGCTCCACCTGTATAGATCTGCTATGGGCTAATGTCATGTATGATATATATGTGGGTTATATCATATGTTATGTGCAGCAGCAGTTTCTTACATGCTCACAGCAGCATGTCTGTGGATGTATTGGCAGTAGCAAGTCTCAGTGCTCTGCTGCAGCAGCGTAGCAGATCTATTCCTTCAAGACCAAACGCATTAATATTAACATGGTATATTACAATGCCAAACTCTTTGAAAGTTGTCATGACAGAAATATAAATAACCACTTTCACATATATAAATGCATATATTTAAATACTCCTCTCTTGCATTAACAAGACATATAAATAAAAGGAAATCGTAGGTTTTATATTAGGCTTATTTTATTGGTCATTGCGTGAGTTTTGATTGCACATAGGGCTGTTTTCATCACAGTCCTGGTTGGCAGGGTCTGCCAGGTATTCTTTACCAATTTCCAGCTCATCTGCATGAATAATTGCATGCTAAGAAAAATTTAATCCCATACCATTATAGGGTTTCTATAGCACACCCTTGTGCTTTGAAGTAATATGGAATATCCCAGTCATAGGAACCCATTCATTATGTATGTAGCAGCTACTTTGATATTTTTGCAGAAAGGAAAGTAATTGTAGGGCTGGTCATACACACACTCAGCTTTTGATATGTGAGCCCTGAGCTCATGAGGACATTGCAGAAGACATTAGTCTAAATCACACTGAGAGCACCCACTCAACACGCTGAGCTCAAGCACTAGCATTGAAGAATATCAGCAATAAGTTACTGATACGTATCCTCTTTTGATTTTAAGGGAAAGCTTCTCAGAGAGTGAAGAGGAGCTGCATCAGCTGTCATGGGTGCACAAACAGGAACTGAAGGATTCACTGGTTGATATGTACAAAGGTGAGTATGAAGAGAATGATGTCCTTTGTATTTGACAGAGGGGTTATTGTTTTTGTTTTTTTGCTTTATTTGTTATTGATAAGGTAACCGGTTTTTTTTTTTTTTTTTTTTTTTTGGTAATATACAGTATTCACGCTTTTGGAGAAAAGTGCATTCTTAAATATTGGCACTAGAGGGCATCCTTATCATGTGATATATTCATGTCATATAAACAGTGTCTTCAGCGCTTAGTCCTGTGGCATTACTTCATTGTATTAACCTTAAAGACTGTAATTAGTATTAGGATTTATTCGCTTTTGAAAACAGTAAAATATCAGAGGATTCTAAGAATGACATGTATTTGGAATGTCAACATTTAAAAACCTATAAAGGTTTATTAAAGCCTGCATATTACAGGCAGTACTCTTATTAAAATCCTGTGGTATAAGATGTGAAAAACATGGCACTAAATATTCATGTACTATTATTTTTTCATATTGGAATATGGTATAAGCATAGTATCCTGTCTGAAGAACCTTTTGTTTTTTGTTGTTGAGTCCTGTTGGTCTTAAACTGTTTCTTTAGCATCCATATGAATATCCACATAACTTTGTACAATGTTCTGTATACTATACATTATTGTTCAAAAGTTTGGGAAGTTTTAGTAAGATTATTTTTAATTAAGTAATACTTTTTTTTGCAAGTATGCATGAAAATGATCAAAAATAACGGGAAATGCATTTATAATGTTAAAAAAGATTTCTGTTTTAAATAATGCTGTTATTTACATCTTTCTGTTTATCAAAGAATATTGGGGGGGGGGCATATAATGGTTTCCAGAATATATTAAGCAGCAAAAAACTGTTTTTAACGTTGATAATAATAATAGAAACTGTTCTTTAAGAATCAAATTATAATATTAGAATGATTTCTGAGAGATCATGCGACACTGAAGACTGGAGTAATGATGCTGAAAATTCAGCTTTGATCACAAGAATAAATTGCACTTTAAAATATATTACAATAGAAAAGTTATTTTAAGTTGTAATAATATTTTGTAGTATTACTGTGGTTACTGTATTTTTGATCAAATAAATGCATCCTTGGTGAACATAAGATACATAAAAAACATTAAAAAAAATCTTACTCACACCAAATGTTTGAACAATAGTGTGTGTGTATTTACTGTACATATAAAAGGCAATTTTATACCCTTTCCATATTTAATAAGTGTAACAGTGGTTCATTTGTTGTAAAGCATTATTGCTGCCTCTTTATGTTTTGTCTTTGCACTGTCTAGTCTCCATCTGTATGATCCAATCTATGTATATATGTTGGAGAGCTTCTCCGATCATCATATGAGCTTTAGTCACTCGCTGTCAAACAGCAACGTACATTGTAAAGGCCACCGATGAGGTTCGATCCTTCATAGCATAACCTCTGTGTTGCGTGTGTTTGTTTTTTCGGAGTTAATGTCAGGTTAGCTGTTTCTCTGATGTGCTGACACATCCTGCAGTAGAAGAGCCCAACCCAAAGCATTACATCCTAGTGATGGGTGGAGGCCAAGACCTGGAACAGGATCTATTTAGCATGTATCCTGATATCTTAGACGCCAAGCGTGTGTGTATGTGCACCTCTGGGTATATGGCTGCATGCCTGATTTTTATGGGTTTGTGTGTTTTTGGTGCACAGACATTGTGTCTGCCACTCACACATACAACTTATGTTTTACGATCATTAATATTATCTGTAGGGGTTTTTTGTGTGTGAAGTTTTGCATTGCAGTCACCTGTATTAAAGCCATCTCCTTCCTTTTTGGTGGCAGATAAGCATGAAGCATTGATCCCGCCCAATTCTCTCTTTAATCAGCTTGAATGTTTGTTTAGTTTAAGGCTATTATCCTATACCACAGATTAAGAGTGTACAGCTACCGGGATCCAAGTGGCAGTCAGCCGACATCAACATAACAATGTGCATGTTCCTCTAAAACGACAAGCACATTGCTGATTCAATTCTGAGAGTAAGGTGTTTTGAACATGTATAAAAGGATTGATTAGCAATATCGACGCTGTTACAGCACGTTTGTGAGTGTTGTATAGCTATTAGAGAGCAGTTCTGTAAACAAAAAATTAATATCGGGACAGTGCAGTACGTTTTTTTGTTTGTTTGTTTGTTTTTGCTCTGCCAATGAAAGTATGTTGTAAATCATAGAACTTTAATTGCATTTAGTGAACACAGACAATTGGATTAATACAAACAGGAAAGTAAATTCAATACTGTTTGAATAAATACCTGTCAATCAAATTAGTGTACCAGAATTGTTTTATAATTGTCATTAAATAGGATATTGGTTTGTAAAACTGATGCTTCTTTAGAAGGACTATCAGATTCAGTTATTAAACTTTTGAATATGCAGTGCAATCAAAAATAATTATTATTAGTTTGTGGAAGTATCATAAAATTTCATTGATAAGTTAAAATGTATATAATTTCATTAAATTAGCTGTTTTGTAACAGTCTTCACATACTTTTTGTTAATTGTATTTTTCTTTATCATAGTTTAAAATGTTTTAAACTGGTTAAGTTTTTTTTTCCACTGTACATTAATTGGACGTGAGATAATTGAGATGATTATAGTAAGAGTTAGCTTATATATATCTGGCATTAGACAGTTTTAGATTTTTCTTTTATGTCTGTGCCAGCCTGGACAATAAACAAAACAAAACAAAAAAACTTTGGTGCTGTTTGTCAAATCCACAACAGCTTTGGTTTGTTTGTTTGTTTGTTTGTTTGTTTGTTTATTGTGAATTTTGAGTATATAGTGTGCAAAACAAGTGGACAATTAACAAACAAAAAATCTACCAACAGCATTGGATTATTGGATTTAATTGGTATTTTTTGTGTGAATTTTGACTTAATAATGTGTAAAATAAGTATTTACATTCCAGCAGTTGTGTGCATTTAAGCCTATTCGCATGATTATATATTAAAATACAGCTATTTAGCAACATTTTATCAGTCATCAACCACTGTTCTCTTTAAATGTCAATATTGTACATTGAATATCCCATATTGGTAGTAGCTACACTTTCCAATTGTTTTTCAAAGTGGCACAGAACAGCCAAATAAGGGTGACTGCACATCTTTGAACCCAAATCGAATTTCACGCCTGTGAGATTGCGTTTCTCTTGCGTCTGTTTCCCTGCTGATTTTATTTGTCTGACGTGGTTTGGGATAAGCAGACTGCTGTAGGCTGGGTCGTGTTATTACAACTGAGATGGTGGATTGTTTTCTTGCATGGGTAAACTGTCCTTTTGCAGTCAAAATTCAAAGCACACACACCAAGTCCATCATAACAAACACGCTAAGTTTCCTATGGAGCTGAATTGGCCTTCCTGACAAGAGCAGAAATAGGGCTACAGTCTCAACAAGCTTTGTTCTTAGCAGGTGGATCGACCTTTGACATAACCTGTCACGCCCCCTCCCCTTGTGTGGGCCGTCCGGTCAGGAAACATAAACGAACTGTTTGGTCCCATCAGCTCTGCTCCTCTTACGGCAGTATGGTGTGGTCCTGCTGGGCTTTTCCGACAGCCACCCACCCTGATATCACGTCTCACTCACTCTCCACCATGCTTGGCTTCACGGAGAGCAGGAGGCGCTTTGGCGACCCCTTCGGCTTCCTTGTGGGTCCCATTGAAGTTCAAAATCCCTAGAATGGAGTGCCGTGTGGCCTAACAGGCTTGTCTGCTCCCTAAGTGGGTGGTCCGCCTGTGACAGAGGGATTCCTCAGGGCTCTGTCCTCCTCTTTTGTGTCTCTGTGTTGGTTTAAGGAATAGACCTAGGATGGGCACTGCTTAACTGTGGAAGCCTGGTTACTGTGATCTGAAACCAAACAAACCTAGCAGAAAGGCCAGCGCACTCACAAACATACAAAGACTCGAGCTATAAAACCCAACGAGAGGTTGGCATCTCTTGAAAGGATCTCGAAATGAAGATTTTTTTTGTTGTTGTTGTTGATGTTTGGGTCAACCTTATAAAAACATGTTCAGGTCATATTTTTCTTCAAAAGATAAAATAAGATGATTATATTTTGCATGAAGGTGAATTGTCCATTAGAATCTTCTTGCATTATGACATTCCCAGATTCTCTCTAATGTATGTAATGTGGATTTTTCATTGTTTTATTTATTTGTTTATTGTTGGTCATTCACATTATTCTCGATGTTTTTCTTTACATGCTCATTTATTATGGCAGGAAATTAAAATCATATATTTTTTAATAATATTATTATTATTATTGTATAATATAATTTATATGAGAACATTTATTATAATGTTATAGTATTTTATTATATTTATAATATTCTAATTTATGCTGATTTAAGTAAATATAATGTTTTATAACAAACAAATGCTTACAATAACACTTTAAATATATATCATTTTTATTTTGCATGACCATAATGACAGTAATGAAAATCTCACAATGCAAAAATAAATAAATAAATAGATAAAATAATATTTATAATAATAAAGGTCATAAAACAGGTTTCATGTTCTTTACACTTAACATTTTTTATTTAGTCATATCATTCTTAAATATAACTAATATATTTTCTAGATATGGGGGGGGGGATTCATCAATTTGTGTTTTTTTTTTTGTGATTTTATACAGTCTCTTGAAGATTGTATATCTCTTGCATAAGTCAACACAGTTTCAACTCTTATAGAAACTGTTGAAATCATTATAAAAAAATAGTTTAACAGTTTAGTTTTGTGTTTTAGTTTTGTGTTTTCTAACTTAGAATCCTTATATGAAGATTGTCGGGATTATTTTAAATGATATACTGTTTGCAACCCAATAAGTAAATTGGCCACTAACTCTAAGCCTTGTAATTCCCTTGTTGTTGTTTTTTTGTATGTTTTTTTTTTTATGAAAAAAGCTAATTCGGTTCAAAACAGCATCACAGGAGCTCTGATACATGAATTCTTAAGAGCTGTACTGTTTCGGACTGACACTCATATGATGCTAACACTCCTACCACCCAGTTGTGAGCAGGATTCCAGACGACCTAGTGATGGCCCATGAAACAGAGAGGAAAACAAACATGGCTTACTTTGCTGTGAACCACAGATGCTTGGGAACTGTTTAAACAGGGAGCAATTTAAACAGTCACTCCTGTGGCCTGTGTTCAAACATCAAGTAGTAATGAGGACGGAGTGCCTGGTCCTGTTGCCCTGGCCTCCCCTCTGCTTTTCAACACATTCACGCTCCCAAAGGAGGCTGGCCGAACAACGACGGTCCACTTTCACAGAGTGGCATTTTTACTGCTTTTTTTACGCACTTGTATTTCGGGAATGTTTAGACAGACCTGCAACAACCAGAAATACTGGGCGTAGATGGTTGGCACTTGAGCTGGAGAATTTATTAAGAGAGCGGGAACAGAGGATTGAAAAGCTTTGGCCTGTCATTAAAATAAAAATAAATTAAAAATTTGCTTTGTTCATGTATCCACCTTATTTTGCAATGCGGAAAGTAAGCTGTTTTCTTTTAATATGTAAGCCTTCATATTCATTAGCTGCTACAGGTAAATATCTAGATGAATAACAGTGTAGTAAATTGCGCTACAAACCAATGTATTTATGATTATAATAGTAAATTAAAATATGATAACAAATACCAGTTTGGAATATCAAGCAGCATAGCAGACTGTTTTTGTTTAAAATAGAAATAGCTGCATAAACTCTTATGTAAAAATAATGTGGATGTGCCCTCACAAATTCCTGCAGAATTCTGAGCCCCGTCATTCACATGATTGTACATTTCACGCATTTTTATCTGTTAAATATTTTTGCAAATTTGGTCATGTTTTCATCTACTAATAAAGGCCCATTCACACCAAGAATAATAATTATAATGATAACTGTATTAGTTTCTGTCAACATTATTAATTTTTATTTTATTTATTTTAAAATGTTTTTTTTTCTTCAGATAACTCTGAAAAAGGTCCTCTGTCCTTTTACTATATCGTTATCGTTATCATTATTGCTATTGTCCTTGGTGTGAACGGGACTTAAGAGTATAAAGCTCTAAGTAAATTTCCCTCACAATCAGCTCAGAAAAGATCAGTTCATGTGGACCTAGCTGTGGGTTAGTGAAGCATAGTCCTCTTGTGCTAAGTTCTTAATAACTTGTTCGTTCTTTAGAGAAGAGCATCATTGGCGTAGATTTGATCTAAGCACATGTATGTGAGCACATATTCGGAGGAGACAGTCATGTGATTCCTCTATTGTACATCAGCTGCTCTGTAAATATTTGCAGTGATGTACATCCCTGAACACACAATACCTCCCACAAGCCTCTCTGCATGTGTCCCAAAGTGGCACCGACGTCACCCAAGTGCTTGCCATATCCCAAAATCACACATTTATATCAACTTTGTTTGTTCCCCAATGTTCTCCAATTGGAAAAGAACCCTGGAATGTCCTGGAGTGTTTTCTCACTTCAGTGTCCCGCTGTTTAAAGCCGGTTTGTTTGAAGGACAGGTCGAAACCACGAGCATCACTCATCCTTGAGGGTGAAAAAAAGAGAAAAGCTATGTTTGGATTTGATGCTTCTGCATTGCCCAAAGTTCAGCTTTGCAGTTCGTGTTGGAGAAAGGATTTCCTGAACAAAGGAAGATGTGTTTGTTGAGGATCCTCGCACCACTAGCTATGTGTGTGTTTTAGCGCCGGGCGCTGAGGTGACATGCACAGCAATCACACCGGATTTTGTAGCCCTTTCAGTGTTTCTTTTAAAAAGCAGGGTTAAATTTTGATTTAATATGAAAGTTTTTTCATTGATGGACATTTAGGGAAATTATGGGAGTATTTGTGTTGTCTTAAGAAGGATCAAAGTGGTTTATTGCCATTTCCTCCTTACAAAAAAATGACCATGGCAAATGTAGTTTCCACCTAAACAGCAAGCCGCTGCAGTTTTTTTACTGCTGTTAAACTGTGATGAATTAATGAGATCTTTTGTAAACAATCTAAGGAGCTTTTACTGTGTCTAATAATAGCCAATATGGTTTTTAAATGGACAATGACTACATTTTGAAGGTTTACATTTCTGTTAGTATGTCTATAAGCCAAGCAGATATGATTGATTGGGCAGTATGATAACACAAGAGAGGCCAAATATTGTCTTATTTATTCAATATATGGTATCACTAGCTCTAATTACTATACATTACTATAATTACTGTAGTATTTTGTGGGAGACCAGTTAAAGGAATAGTTAACCCAAAAATGAAAATTCTGTCATCATTTAATCACCCTCAAGTTGTTCCAAACCTCAATGATTGTTTGATTAATTGATTGATTGATTGATCTATGTTGAACACGAAAGAAAAAATGTTGAAAAATGTGTGTAACTAAACAGTTGATATTTTTTCATATTATGGAAGTCAATGGGGAACAGCAACAGTCTGGTTACCTATATTCCTCAAAATATTGTCTTTATTTTATTTATTATTTTAATTTTTTGGTGACTATCACTGTAAAATGCATTGATTGTAAAATAAATGAAATACTGTGTCTTCACTTTAGCATCATTTTGAGTAAAAAAAAATCAATGAATGATAAAAATATCACTAGTTAACAATAAATGCAGGTATGGCCATTTTATAGATATTGTGTTGCATAATGTGCAAAAAATACAGGAAAAAACAACATATAGTATGTTAATACATTTTTTGTATTTATTAAGTGCTATTATTCAATTCTAAGAAGAAAGTAACAAAAAAACAAAAAAATTACCAACAAAAAAAAAATATTGCATAATAATCAAAAAAACAAAAAAACAACAACAAAAAAAAAAAAACAGATTATATAACAGGTGATTACAATTTTTCACACATATTTATTTAGCCAATGCTATTTTCATGTTCATTCTAAGGAGACAGTAACTAGTGTACAAAGACAAGCAGTCCCATTGGTTCATTATTATTAGAGAATGGCTGTACAGAGATAATGAGTCGAAACTTGCACAGCTTTCGGTAGAAGCGACACGGAGTCGAGAAGGCGAAGCACTTTGCTGGAATGTCTTTCATAAGACAGCTGACCTTGAGTTGACTCTTTCCCTGAGCCCCACCTCTCCTGTTTGGCGTCTCTTCGATGAGCAATAACAGTATCATGGCTGGTGACGCCACCTTGCACTAGTTTCACAATCTTTCTTGCCACAATAAGGCTTTGTTTCCTTATGTTTTTGTGCCTGAGTTAAAATGCTTTTAAACTCGTTTGTGTAAAAGGAATGTGGTTGAAGTATTGTGTTTTGATCAGCTCATGAGGAAAAGTGGTGACAAATAAAATGATTATTTTTATCATGAACTAGAACTTAGGACTTAGAACGCCTCTGCAGGAAAGTAAGTGGATCAGGACTGTCCTATCTACATTTTTGTACATAAAAAAAAAATAAGACATTAGACATAGATTAAAACGTGAATTCAGTTGCCTTTTTTTGTGTTCCAGAACTGTGAGTGTGTAACAGTGTTAGGAATATGAGCAAAATCTTCCTTTGCTCGCATATCGACTGCATTAAGCTCATCCTTAAATAACTCTGTTCTCCCTCCCAAATGTTAGCCAATGCAAATCTCAGCTTAGTCCATATTTACACAGCCAATTTTGAGGTTACATTCAGGAGATGAATTATCCATTCGCTGAAATATTCACTCTTAACATCGAATCGCAGAATTGAAATAAAATGTGCTGTTTGTCTAAGTGCTTACAAATACAGACCTTTTAAAATTAATTTTTGGTGAATAACTGTGACAACCTGACTTTGTCAGCAAATCAAGCTGTCAAAAGCGGCAAAATTTGCTCCAGGTGGATTGAAACAATTCATTTTCTGCATAATATAAGAGAGGCGTTAAACAAATGTTTAAGAGAAGTATTGGTACAAATATGTAATACTGTGCACTGAGTGTAGTGAACTTTTTTTTATTATTCTTAAATTTAGGAATAAATTAAGAGATTATTAGTGGTGGACGTGCAAGAGAGAGAGTTTAATACAAAAACAGCATTATGGGTAAGAGATCAAGGGTCATTTCTTGAATATAAAGTGTGAAATTTTATTTTTACTCTTTTCAAATTTTATATGAATAATACAACTCAGATTTCCCAACATAATTTATAGCAATAATGTTGTATTCACCATTACAAAGCACAGAATTATAGGATGAAAAATGGTCTGGCTATAGATGTAGATATTACATATCAATAAAATATTTACTATACTTTATGCATAGGAGTCATGTGACTTCAAGGGGTGATATGATGCTGCTAAAAAGAACATTATTTTGTGTATTTGGTGTAATGAAATGTGTTTATGCGGTTTAAGGTTAAAAAAACACATTATTTTCCACATACTCTACATTATTGTTCTCCTCTATGCCCCGCCTTCTGAAACGCATCGATTTTCACAACACTCATCTCTCTGAAAAGCGAGGTGTGCTGTGATTGGCCAGCTATCCAATCCAAATGCCTCAAGCGTGTGACGTAAATGTTACGCCTCTTAACATATTGTGATGCCTTGTATGGTTGGAGCGACGAGACATAAACATAAAACCCATTATAAACGTGATATAAACATGATTTCTAGTCGTGTCTTCTTTTGGAAGGCAAAAACAAAGTAGTTTAGCTTTCTCAACGAAACCACGTAACACACCGTTATGCAAATCTTGCGTTATGCAAATCTTCCCACATTGTAACGTAGATATGTGGGGGTGTGTTAGAATGAGCCGTTTTAGGAGGGCGTGGCAGAGTCTTAACTTTTATAAAGAATATCTCTTTGGATTTGAGACATTAGTCTTTGCAACTTCACAGATCTTCTTTATTCACCAAGAGCTTGTAACACTCCAAAGAGAAAGGAAAATTGGAAATCGCATCATATGCCCCCTTTAATCAGATTATCTGTGCAATGTTTTCTGACCTTGGTTTAGTTGATAATTAAGGTTTATCTGTATTAGTCTGACTGTGTCAAGTTGTCATTTTTTAAAGTGAATTTTATGCAGTGATTGCATTAGTATTTACTTTGTGTGAACTATTTCTATTTGGCTTGAATCATATCACTCATGTCATAACTGATAATTGACAGGATCAAACATACAATACAGATCATTCAGGGTTTATCCTATTGCACATCTTGGGGGGCATTTTGCCTGCTTTTATTCATTCAAAGCAGGCCTGTTTAAAGGCAGTTGTGGGGTGGGGGAAGCGCTTTCTTTACTCCTAGCGTGGCTCATGCTTCACTTGCACCCAAATTAGCTGGATATGGGGAAATTGAGGCACTCATCCTAGTAGATTTGGAGGGTCATTTCTCCTCCCCCCGTTAATGCAGGAGGATCAGTGAATCGCAGCCTGATAGACGCCACCGAGGACGGATCCATCAGAGAGATCTGAAATGCTAGCGCTAGCTCATTTCCCACAGGCTCAATTCAATTATCACTGCGCCTGCTCTGAGAATGAGCTTTACGCCCGTAAGATGCACCGTCCTGCTACACAGATCCCACTCTCCCTGCTAGATGTCTCTATCATCTAAGAAACATAAGGCCTACCTGGAGAATTTTCAAGTAATGCGAGGAATTATGCTTTCATTTGAGAGACTATTGAATTTCTATTGAATTTTAGACCTTCAATAAAGTGACATTGATGGTCCTGAAGGTTTTCTATTATTCTATTTTGATTAGCTACTTGTTTAACTACCTGTTTAACCTTAACTATTATATACACATCACAAGTAAAATTAGGATGGCTTAACAAAGTCTTAAACTTAATTTATAGCTCCATCTAAAATGTTGTTTTTGTTGCTGAAGATGATGATGCAATTGAATACAAGTAATCTTTCCAAGTAGGACGTGATCATTTTGATTTATAGTCTATTTGAGTGGGTTTGTTTGCTGAAAATCCAAAAAGCTCTAAACCCCCTCAAGTTTTATCTTTCATCAGGAATGGTTAATCATCTACTTGATCCAATCAATATTTTTAGTTAGGAGTTCCACAAGTTGAGAATTGTTTATGCAATTATGTTTTTTTTTTTTTTTTTGGCATTTCAGCTAAATATGAAATCAGGGTACAAACTTGGTGTTGGTCTGAAGTTTATTTGTACCTCATATGTTGAAGAGCCTCACTTTGATCCCAGCATCCATTCTGAAGAGTTATTAACTTTCATTTTTACTATCTGAATTATAAATACTGTCTTATAGTTTGTATAGTATCTTGGTCTAGATTCAAAGACTGACACCCTGTAAATAAATACAAAATTTAATATTAATAAATAGTAGGGCTGTGCGATTAATCGAATTCGTAATAAATCACGATTTGAGTGTGCGCGATTTCTAAATCGCTTTATAGCACAATTTTCCGCGGTCCAGACCTCGCGCAGTATGCTATCCGATCCAATCAGAATGCAGCGCACCTAAGTGGAGCGCGAGAACAGAACAGACCGGGCATATGCCTAACTGCAGGTACACACTGTCTGTGATGTGTATTTTTTCCGAGCCCATGTTAATGGATCAGAACGTTCACACTGCACGTGGTAAAATATGTGAACAGAAAAGGTTAGAAATCGAAAGTTGCGAAAAGAATGAATATCTAGCGCATGAGCATCGAGAGAGTTGTGAGTGAGTGAGTGAGAGGAGACATGTTTTAATCGCGCGCACTCTCTCCAGACGAGAACAGCGTGTATCTCAGCACGCGTGTCTGGTTTTGTGACAACGCAAAGGAAATCTGCGTGCGAGCGGAGAGATTCGCGCTCGCGCATTATTTTAATGTGCTTTCGCGTTACAATAACGCGCTCTCGCTGCTGCTTATGCACCGCATACACATACTGTATATGCACTGCAAACGGAGTACGTGTGAACCTTGGGCAATAAATATATTTCAGCACCTGACGCACCGCAACAATGAGCTCTATGACAAATGCATGGCAAAAAAAAAAGCCCTGGACACGGGTTTAATTTTATTTATTTTATTTTTTTTTTTTTTGCCATATGTCTAGACAATTTGTTTGACATCTTTACTTTACCTTAATTATTTTGACTTATGTCTGTTCTAGAGGCATGTTACAACTTTTTGATAAAGCTCTCATTGGTTTTCTTTTGGAAATATGTTTCAAATTTATACTGAATGCATTTATGACTGTAAAGCATGTCTGTGTGTGTAAAAATCGTGATTAAAATCGAAATCGCAAAATTGATCAAAAAATCGTGATAGGTTTTTTTTGTCCATATCGCACAGCCCTAATAAATAGTAAGTTATTATATTCATTTTGTTTTATTATTAATTAATGCTTTTTACCTGAGACCACATTGCATTTAAGACTGCTCAAGTGGAACATGCCTAATAATATGACATTGCCAAAATATGTAAATTTTTCAGTTCAACTTTTCACTCACATTCTTATGCTGTTTCATGCTAAAAATATAATTAATAAAAATAATTAATTAATTATTATTCATTTATTTAAAATATTTGTTAATTGCATTTGATACATAATTAATTAAATATTCAATTAAATTAATTACATATATTTTTGTATTTATTTATTCGTGATTATTTATCATCATACAGAATAATTTTCAGTAGTGCTTTCTGACTTTTGCAGTGTTTTAAAGTCAAGTTGTTGTTTTGTCTTCATTCCTGTTCATTTTAGTTTTGAGTCAGATTTGAGTTAGAAACAGTTTTCACTGATCGGCATTAACAGATGGAAAAAGGAAACAAATACCAGCCCTCCAGTGAGATAGAATCAGCTCACAGCACATGTAACTGATTGACAAAAACAGTTTCTATTGTTAATATCTGTCAGCGAGTCAATAAAATCTTTTGATCCAGGAAAAGTCAAGACCATTCAAAGCTTCACGACAGCCCGTGACAATCAAATTACACGACGGGGTGCACCCAGGTGCTTGTGTGCACCTCCCCATATAAAAGAGCCTGTTTATCCATATCAAATCAATTCATGTCTGCCTTTTTCCTTCTGAGGCACACGCATGCTGTACAATTAAACCTACTTTAAGACTCTCTCCACATTAATGTCCGTATCAAAATTCATAAAGATTCGGTAAGACGAGAATCCTGAGCTCGTAGATTCACAGGGATTTTGCATGAAGCCCGTTTAATCAGGATAACACTGTTATTAATATTCATAAAGTCAGCTGGAATACAAATGACAGCCTGAAGATTCTGGAAACTTTTTGCGGAGGAAATGCATTAAATGCAGCTTAAAAAATTAATGGAATTTAGTTTATATTAGAGGGAAACGCCAACCCCCCCTCATCGAGTGATTGAAATTGGGCTTAGACATTTCTTTTTGAAGAATTCCATCTTTGACAGACATCAAAGGCATTTTCAATGAATGCGACGCATGAATGGTCATTTAAAAGGATTTAAAGACATTACACTGCAATAATTGTACATGAATAATAAGTAGCCCACCGAGGCAATTAGCTTAAAGTCTACAAGACAGGAAAATGAAGATCACCGAGCGACAGAAAAGGACAAATTGAAATGAGAAAAGTTTGAAGGAAGGATAAAGTGGCTTTAAGTGGCAAATGCTGTTTTGTAAGATTTGAGCCATCTTTTACATTTGATGCGGGTTTCTAACCTATTAATGTTTCTTTATTTACTCACGTTTTATCCCCGTGAACGAATATGGATGAAATATTCAACATCATCTGAAGGAAATGATGGTTAAATCTGAAAAGCTTCCTCTTTTGTATCTTTTTCCACATGATTTGACATGTTTTTAAATTGCTCTAACAGGCTTTCACATTGTAATTACCACAATATAGTAAAATAGAAAAAGAATATTTTATATATATATATGTATATGTATGTATATATATGTGTGTATGTATGTATATATGTGTGTGTATATGTGTATATGTATATATGTGTGTGTGTATGTATGTATGTATGTATGTATGTATCTTTTTACATATAAAATCAAATTGCAAGTATATATATATATAGGCTGATTGTTTTCAAACAGGTTTCCCAAAAACTCTTTCTGTCTGTCATTGGCTGGTTAAACAGAAAGTCCCGCCCTAAGCTCACACCATTGGTTGAGACAGTGTTACTGTATGCCTTAATATTTATATTTTTGGGCAACTTTTGAATATCTTACAGTTTGTGGATATTAAAACTGGAATAAAACAAAGTATTTTATCATTCAATAAATTCACACACTTTAGTTCAATTAGTGGCCTTTAACTGCAATTTTGGTACTTTTAACAGTTTAAATATTAGGTTTGTGATTTATGTAATTATTTGAGCTTGTCTGAGCATTTAATTCAGAGGAATGAATAAACTACGATTAAACCATGATTTGATTTCATCAGCTCCTCAACTAGTTGTGGAGCCACTGTTTATACACAGTGACTGGTTATTGGCTTCATTGTAGCATGTTACAGTCTGCAAGCTTTGGCGGGAATGTAGTTTTTCGTCGCTGCCCTGCGAGCACCAAGGCTAATAGCTCATTAATCTATCATGAAACTCCTGCAGATTATGTAGAAAATGTAGATGCGATGCTAATTCACCATCTGGAGCAGAGCCGCAAAGAAACCGGCCTCCTATTGCCACTCAGCACAATTCAAACTTTCATTAAGCCAGAACGAGCTCTTCCCTGTTTTTCAATATCGGATTATTGGATAGTATCAGTTTCATTAAGTTTCTTGGGGGTGATTCTCTCAGGAAACAGTGTCAATCAATGAATCAGTCCAAATTTATTTGGTAAAGCGCTCTTTTTCTGGGAACTGTTTAATGTGTCTCTCCGAAAATTACGTGAACATCAAAAGGTCAGGTTTGTATGCTTTGCGTTGTTTTTTTCTCCCTTTCTATCTTTTCCAAAGCTGCTTTCTCTTGTTAGTGTTAACGGATTACCAGGCGTCTTAGCCGTACCTACTATCTTTAAAGTCTTTCTTCATCCTCGTCCTCCTCTCTTTCTCTGTGAAAGTGCAGTGTGCGGGGCCAGCTCCCGCTCAGAGTCTATCACTGAGATTAATGGAGCCCTGTGGTGTTTGGCACAAAAAGCCAGTTGTCCGTTCACGCCTGACTGTGTCTGAGCTGAATAGCGTGTGAGCGGTGTGAGCTGTGTGTGCTGGCTTACAGCGCGGGGATAACGTTCCACTGGCATCTGCCCCAGGGGTCACCCCCACCCGCCTCGCGCACAACCTCCCAAGAGCACTCACTTTTTATGTCTTCTTAGCTCTCTTCTGCCAACTTTCTTTCCCCTCTATCGTTTTCATGACCTTTGTTTCTTTTCCCAAGAACCTGATCATTGTTTGTCCTGTGGTTTTTACATATACCGTCATCAAGGATGCTGGGAATTTAAAATAGTGTGGTTTTTCACTCTTAAAAATAAAAGTTCCAAAAGGGGTTTTTCAGAGTGATGCCATAGAGTGCCTTTTTGGGTTTCATTTTAGTGAACAGTTCTTAAAAACATATATATTTTTTTTTTTTAGTGAAAACACTCTGTTCTACAAAACACATGTTCTGCACTCTTTTAGTCCACATCCATTAGCTTTGTGGTCATTTATGTGCTTTGGTAGTCTGCTCCTAAAAGTTGATCAAATTGACAAATTAGCGGTTTAAAAAAAACTACACCGTTCAAAAAAATGTTTTTGAAAAAAAGTTTCTTAAGCTCACAAACACTGCAGTTATTAAATATACAGTAAAACAGTATATGTAATGTATTGTAAAATTTGTTTTCTTTTTTTATTATATTTTAAAGTTTAATTTATTCCTATGATGCAAAGCTGAATTTTCTACAGCCATTACTCTGGTTTTCAGTGTCACATGATCCTTCAGAAATCATTCTAATATGCTGATTTGCTGCTCAACATTTTCTGGACAGTTGTTTTTATGGAAACCTTTTTCTTTTTTGAATAGAAGGTTCAGAAGAACAGATTTATTGAAATAAAATGTCTTAAAGTCACTTTACATCAATTTAATGCATCCACTAATTTCTTCCAAAAACAAATATTTCTGACCCCAAACTTCTAAATGGTAGTGTACACCAGCACAGGGAATGAAATGTGTCAAGTCTTTTAGTAGACATAGTGAGCAGTTCAGCAGCACAGAAAATTGATAATGCTTAAGAGATCCGTGAAGTACAAATTCATTAAATCTAGAAGAGCTTTGGAAATTTTAGGTAATTTTTACAATTAAAAATGAATAAAATACCATGTGTTCAGGGAAACTAGCTCTAAATTAATGCTTTGGCTAGAAATTGCTCTTTGTAAGTACAATGTTGAAAATCCTAGAGGTGTGGGAAGTAGGAATCCTTTAGAAGACATTTGTGAACTATTAAGGTTTTCCTAACCAAAGTGGTTCCCAAAAAATAACCGACCAGGAAACACGAGGGAAACATTCTGTGTTTGCCAGGTTCATTCCAGCCCTTTCTCGAAGACGTTCCTCGTTCATTTGGTTTGTAAATGTGACACCGCAAAGCACCTACAGTTGACAGAACTGAAATGGCAAGTGTTTACGTTTGTAAGCCCCCGGTGTGTGTGTTGTGTTAAGAAGTTCTTGTCTCAGAAGCTCCACCACTAGAGGGAAGCTCTCCACCACGGCTCCTACCGCCAGCGATCAACAGGCTCTGCTGTCTGAATGTCAGCGTTCCTGCTAATTGCCTCTGTCTGTTTGTTGCTTGCTTATGAATTAGCTTCCGTTAAATTATCCACCATTATTTAATTACACCTGAGTAGATGACGCTTTAATTGGCGCTTCCTGACTTGGATCTGATATGGCTTGAGCTGTATTAAATAGCTGTTTACTTTTCTGATAGCTAAAAGCATTAAAATGATTGCATGGTGGGATTATGCTTTGTTAATTGCCCGCGTTCATTAGTCCTCCATAAACTGCGAGGTAAAGCACTGGTACACAGTGGATGAGATAAAGACAAAGTCTTAAAGCATAATTTCACACGGCAAATTAAAAGCCGCCTGTCTTGTTTTGCTGCCTCTACTCCAGAGGTTATTAAAGATTGCTCTCCACCAAGCACCCCGAGATCATATTGACAGGCTGTAATTAATACTAACCTTTCTAAGTCTAATGGAAAAGGAGTGAGCTAGAGCCTGTGATGAAAAGCATTTTTTTTTCCGCAGTGAAATTAATCATATCCCTTCTATATATTTCCAGCTAATCCTAAAGTCAATGAAGAACTGAAACAAAGGCTGCCGTCCCCTGTAAAGCACCATTGTTCAGAGACCACACCACAACTTGGGTAAAGATGCCTTCCTCGGCTCATTTTACACTGTTTGTCAATGGCTTTCTTCCACGTGTTACAATTAAGGACGATTTTTTAATATGTGCGAAATGTTTATCAGTGTACATTGCAGGCGATGATTACACGCTGTAATGATATCTTTGCAGAGATGTGTTTTCTAAATCCAAAACGGTGTTACAATGTTTAAAAATCAGCTGCTCATCTTTAGTGCGATGCAAATGTAATTTGGTTACAGGTGAAATGTTTGTGCAGAAAATGCATGCAATATGTTAATTATTTTAAAGCACTTCACTATTGAATTGGCTCAGTTTATGATTTAAACTTGTATTTAAGTTATTATTTATGACAAAGGAATGCAATGCATTTGCTTTATACTTTTTAAACTAGAATTCTCTGGGTTTTTTGGAAGTACACTCAAATGATGAATTAGCTCAGTTTGCAATTTGTTTAAATACATCTTGGCTATATTTTCACATTTATAGTGTTTGTATGTTACAACTCAAGTAGTATTTTTATTTACTCTTGATACTGATAGTTGTGTTTGTTTTGAAAAAGAGTTAACTCTGTCCTCTTAGGGTCAGACCTCTTGAAGGTCTTTGATATTTGCTTCATGTCCTTGCTTTACTCAGCGCTTTGAAACAAAACATGCAGGTCCTTCAAAGCAGTGTCATTGATGTACAGTTTGTCAATATCCTGTACCTGTCTTCACCTGAGTGTGTCAGACAGAGTGCACTGCTGTTAGAGATATTGAAGGGGACGAGCAAAAAAAAAAAATTTTTTTTTTTGCATATTCATACATTTAACATCTTTTTTTTCCAGATCCTCTTTAGGAGAAACTACTTCAGCTACATCCCAATGTCAAAGTTTATCAAAAGCCCTGGAAGAGAAACTCACACAAGGTAATAAATTATACATGATAATTGGTATCAAATCACAACAAAACAAAAATCTATTTTAAAAGGTAATTGTGTTATTTTACATTTATAAGGCTTACCTCATTTGTTTACTATTTATGCTAAAACCATTTCCTCCTGAATTTTTTTTATGAGTAAAGAGTTATTTTACAGGCTTCCTGATGTCTAAATGCTCAATATAGTAAATTACTAGTTATTTACATGTATTTATTTATTCATTTATCTACATAAACATTTATTTACATTATTCCATAATGCCGGGCTGCTGCGTAATAACTTTACCTAGGCCATAACACTGTGGAAGAGACACTATTTAGATAGACTGGTTGGAATGACAATGAGAGATAAACAGAGTATTTACCAACCCTTCACCAGACGCTCCTGATATGCAAATTTATTCTGCCTCGCTGCTCAAATATACATTTGGGCTGTTGGTGAAACACTTCAATCATTTTGCAGGCGGTTAATCAGCCTGTGTTTGATTATTAGTAAGATGGCACAAAACCGTTGTTAGGCTCAATGGAGGAAATGGTCATATCTGGTAATTTTTTTGCCCCATTTATTACATAAAATGTATTTTCATGGTGATAAATGATAAATCATTTAGATTTGAATTAAGAATATTTTTAAATAGGTATTACTTTCCTGAATTTGAATTGGTTTTGAATTGAGGCAGCAAACAGAATTCAAATTTTCAAATAGCACAATTCAAACTGTTTTGAAATCAATGTTTGATTTTACATTTTAAATTTATTTTAAAATGATTTTTACATTTATTTATATTTTTAATGTAGTTAGATATTTAATACATATAATATTATTATGTTTTATGGACCACTGTGGAAAAAGAATTAATTACTCAAAATGCTTCAATTAAAATGGAGCCAAAAAGCTTATTAGTGGAAACTTCAAATTGAACATCCAAGTTATCTTTTCTTGCCAGTTTTGTTGTTGTGGTGGACAAATGTAGGTCAACTGTTGTATAACTCTGTTGAGTTTCTTTGAATTACAATTCAGTAAATTAATTTTCCTGTCATTTAATCCAATATCATGTGGTTTGTGGCCAATTCAATTCAAATTCGCACTCATCAATTGAAAGGGAGCTAATTCTTCATTTCTGAATTTGCTTTTAATGTTGAGTACTTTTTCACTTGGTTCCCATAGGAAATGGGCCTTTACTTTGCACTCTTAGATTAAAAGCCCCGTTCACCCCATTTGTGAGGGAAATGGCGCTTTAAACACACATTCTCAGGGGCAGTTACCTTTGTGAGAGACACCCGGAGAGGGAGATAAAATTAAAGAAGTAACCCAGGTTAGGGAACAATGTATCCAAAAGTCGCATATTTGCAGTGTGACAAAGGGCTTCTATAAGTGTGTTTGGCGTTATTATTCATGGTTTGAATTTGGTGTTTGCACGGGTGAGTCTTACGGGGAATACTAATAACTGTCTCCAGCAATCCTGGGAGCAGAGCCCTGGCAACAAAGCCATGAGGCAGACCTCCCTGATCTCGACTTCAAAACCTGACCTTTTGCTAAATAATTGTGGCGGCTAAGCTGGAGCTTTTTGGACATCGTTGTCGCAAGACTCGAGCATCACAACGCATTTATTAACACAGAATGATTCCCCCTTTTTTTGATGCTTTTGATTTAAGCGCTGTGTGTTTGAGTGTTGCTCGATTTGAATTGCATTGATGTAGAACTGATTTATGTATATTTTATAATCGCAGGACAGCCAGGTGGCTTTTTTTGTGAAGCACTTGACCCTGTGCATGCACTTAGCGCTACTATCTATTTAATTTGCTTGTAGATGTTAAAGCTGAAGTGTGTCATTTTTTTTGTAGGTTGATTCCACTGAAATGTGTAAACATTGTGGCTTTGTGGCGTTATCAAAACATTGCTCTGTTTGTTGAACATCCCGACCAGCCCCACCCAGCAACACTTAACCAATAGCGTGAATTCGTCTGTTTGGCAGGCCAATGGAAGATGAATTCAGGAAACCTGTTTGAAAGACATAATTTTTAACTTAAAATTATGCATTTTAGCTTTAAAAATAGTTTGAACATCCTCTGCTTCTCACTGTTTCAACCTTCGTTGTATCTTTCAAGTCTCTATCTACACTAGTTTTGTCATCACAAATTTGCACTCGTTTAAATATCTCTGATTCAAGGGCCGTCGCACTTTGGTTTTGATCACAAATGATCCGGGTTACATCCAGCTTTCCCTGAGGTGCAAAGCACGTTTTCAGAAAGGCTGCCAGAGAGACAGGCCTCTGTGTTTGCCTCTCCGCCTGCATCTCTGGCCCTGAGCTTTACAGAAACATTGACAGAAGACCTCGTTTTCCCCCTCCTGCCAGTCACTCGGCACGGATCGCCACATTCCCTCGTGAAAGACGGCCAGACCTAGTTTCCTTTTCAGAGAGCTGACGCAAACCAACCAACAGAGCTGCCTTTCAAACCATCAGACTGTAATCTCCCAGCAGAAGAATGGAAGTCTTATATGTTATGGTTGCAATGTCTTTCTTGTGGGTTTTCCTTTTCATTTAGCTCCTAAAGGTTTTTCTGGAAGCTAAAATACTTTTTTTAATATGCAGAGTCAGCTCTAGGTTGATTTCACTGAATAGTCTAAACAGTGTGGTGCTTTTGAAACATGCACTATTTGTTTGAACATTCCAACATTGACCAATAGCATTGGATTGGGGTGGGATCATCTTTTTAGCAGCCAGGAAAACCTGTTTGAAAACAGTAACTGTTTTTTTCACTAGCTTGTAATTGTGGAGGATAAAAGAAACCTTATGTTTTTCTTTCTTTCTTATGCTCTTTTTTTATTATGAATGTCAGTAGTGACCAGAGTCTGATCCAAAAATGCTCCATAAAATCGTAATATTATGTCATTTTATGAGTAAAAGGCTAAATTTTAAGTAGTTTTTCAGTGATAATTTCAGTGATAATTCACTGCAGTTCACGCATGTTTACATCAAATATGGTAGTTATAAAAAATCTCATGCCAGATTTGAAGTAAATAAGTGTCTCATAACCATAACCATTCACAGTATGCCTAATTTATATATGCACATTTTTTTTTAATTACATACTGTAAATGAGATTTGATAGCAGTGGTAGTGGTGAAGAAGATTTACAGTGAATGACATTTAATTTCACTTTGTTCTTCACATAAAGCCATAGTATAATAATAGTAATAATCAGATATAAGCAAGTCTACAACAATTAAACAAAAACTTGATTTAGGGTCAAGAGATGATAATACATTTTATATAATATTATATTAATTAAAAATAATTTATATTCTTATATATACATTTCAATGCAAAAAAATATCAAACAAAAAGATCAGTTAAAAATGAAAAATCTGTTTGACAATTTCCCCTTCTCCTGTGATGTTGGGTCAAATCAGTGGTCAACACAGGCCTACTTTGGTTTGGACATCATTTGGTAATTTAGTCATTTTTGGAGCATACCAGCACCTGTCGTTACTATAAAAGTGAAGATTGAACATTATTGTTTTACTGTGGCTCTTACTTATTCTTACTCTATTTTTTCGCACAGTATCTGAGACTCCCAGGCCCAGAGAAGGTTTGATGCTCAGACTCCCTCCACCCCCACCTGTGCCAGGCCCAATTGCAGCTGAAGTGAGAATCATGGAGGAGGAGAGACGGTCTCCACAGAGACCTGCAGCACAGCAGGAACAGGATATTAACGAGACAGCCAGCAGTCCAGTCCACACACCTCGCGTCAGCAGGGCAGGGTCTGCTGCGGTCAGGTCAGGAGAACAGAGAGTCTTACTTACACTGAGTAATCAAAATCCAATCATTATTAGGGCTGAAAAGTTCATTCTAATTTTAGTTTGCAGCTTTTTTACCCTCAGCCTTTGTGTTTTTACTTGTATTTTTGGTTACACTTTATTTTAAGTGTTGTTCTTGTTACAGTATAATTATACATTTAAGTACTGAGTAATATTAATTAACTACATGTACTTACTATATGGTTAGGTTTAGGATTAGGGTTTAGCTTAGGGTTAATTGCATGTAATTATGCTTAATTTATTGTTATTATAATAGTAAGTGCATGTAACGTGTAACAAGAACACCTTAAAATAAAATGTTACCTTACATTTATTTTTCCCATATATGTGTGTGTGTGTGTGTGTGTGTGTGTGTGTGTGTTATTTTTTTTTTTTAATTTAAATATTTATATAAAAGTTTTTTACATGATCTTGCTGCTTTTAATGTTCAATTCTAATAAATATTAAAAATAATATACATAAAATAATTTATATTATTTATTTTTACATATTTACATACTTAATTTTAGATATAGCCTAATTATTTACATAATTATATATTTACACATTTATTTTTATGTTAATATTTATAGTAAGTTATATTATTTTCATTTTATTTTTGTGCAAAAAATATATTCAATTTTGCAAAGCTAATAAAATAATGCAACAAGGAGAAATGCTAAAAAATGTTACTCTTGAAATTGTCAAAAAGAGCTCTTCACATTGTGATACACAATACAACACACACTCCTCTCTTAAAAACAACACAAAAATAGAAGAACATCAAACAACATAAAAAAAAAATCATAATACTTTGCATAATATTTATATTACATACTAATTTCTTTTAAAAATAGTAGGTAGTATGCCATTGCAAACATATCCAATATGCAACAGTTGTTTAGTTTCATCTGTCTTGAGCACTATCGAGAAAGCCTTTATAGAATATGAATATAGCAGTAATATCCACTTTTAGCATGGTTGTCCATTGTAAGATTTTAATTTTATCACAGCATGGAACTATAAATATAGATTCCAATGCATTTTCTTTGCCTCCTTAATAAGAACTGAACCAAATTCCTGGCTACAAGAGGGAAGTAATTTACCGTGCAATACAGTGCAGTAATACTTTAATATTACCTTAAAGGTCAACTGTATGATTTGACTAATATCTCAAAGTAAATAAGTCACAGTAATATTCTTGAAAGTGGGAGACCGCATCCCTTGTGTATTTGATAATTGCATGTCAGGATGTGAATGAATTATTTTTTGTTGCCCGTTTGGGAGTCTAATATACGAGCGTTTCTAATGAACTTTTGTCTTTTCTGAGCATGCTCATGCTCACGAGGACCAGGGAAATTCCAAAGTTATCAGCGACTCCAAAAAACAAGTACCAGTTCTGGATAAAGAGAAAAACATTGCCTTTCTCTTAAAGGAGCTGGATTCCCTTAGAGACCTCAATAAGAAGGTGAATTTACATGTTAAGAAATTCATTAAGTAATTCTGGGTCTAATAGACTTTAATCAGGTTAGATGCCATATTGAACTGAACACAGATGAAAACGAGGCTGTGAGGGATAGACTTACAGTCTTGTACTTGCACTTTCAAAACTGTTTTTTGAAGTTTTGACTACTGAAAGTTTTTATTTTTATTTTTTTTTATTTTTTTCGGGAAGACATTTCATCAGCTGAACAATGTTGTTAACCAACCTAAACCTAAAAAGTGCAACAGCCACATAGACTTATGATTGGGAAATTCCATGTCAGACAGGATTGTGCAATTCATTTGTTTCCTTTTTGCAGTTCACACTCAATCTGTCGTTTTATTATCTAATGGCACTAGTCTCCTCTATACTCTAACTGTACATCCCATACTAACTTTAGGTAGGTAGCTAGCTTTTGTAAGCAAATGTTGCCAAGTTAGTCAGTATTGGGTTGAAAAAACTCAATGCTGTGCTGATTGCAACAATTTCTGTTTCCATGGTAACAGTGAGTTCTGTGGTAGTGCAGTACTTGAAAATTAAGTGTTTAATGACCAAGTTGTCTGTGAAGTTTGTACTTACAATCAATTTTACCTCTGTAATGAGATGGCAGGATTTGGTTGAATCCATCAGGAGATGATTGTGTTGTAAAAAGTCATCACTATATGTCTTTATCACTATATGGCTGGGAAGGGATTGATTGAAATCTAAGAGGGCAGTAGTAGTTGTTGACCTTTAGTAAACTGCATTACATTCTGTTTTATGTATATATTCTTGCTCCATCATTGTTCTTTCAGGGCATAGGACTAGAGTCTTGAAATTGTGTTAGTCAGTGTATGTGGCATATCTGCACCCATCTGGAGACGCGTCGTTTGAGGGGTCGGAGAGGGGAGAAACGACTGTAATTGATGTCCCAGGTTTGCAAGTAGTTGTGATTCCTGACAGAGGGGCGGGAACATGTCCCAAGAGTGTGTTTTTGCTGGCAGTGATCTGAGAGAGCCCTTTGAGGACTCTGGCCCAACCCTGTCATGTTTTCAAAGTCCGGGAGGACAAAAACAAACGGGATGAAAATATTCAAGACAGGAGGTTAAATCTATCATTGAGAGGCTCGTAAATTATCACTCACCAATTCAGATTTACAGCCAAAACATGACAGTTCCTCTTTTTTTATAAGAAGTCCTGAATTATATGATGTAGTGGTGCAAATACAAAAGCTTGATTCAGGGGTTATAAAGTTGTGGTTGGCTGATATGAGTTTTTCAATAAAAGTGTGGCCAATAGATGTCAATATATGGAATTTAGGTCATAATTCACCTAAAAACCTATGTACTGCATAAAGAAAATGAAGCCTGTTTATTTTAGAAGATTTCAGTGTTTTACTTGGGTGAGGGTTTTTTTTTTATAAAGAAATTAAAACTTTTATTCAGCAAGAACACATAAAATTGATCAAAAGTGACAGTAAAATATTGCTACAAAATTGTTACATAAGATTTCAAACAATTCTGTTCTTTTGAACTTTCTGTTAATTGGAGAATCCTGAAAAAAATGTGTCTGTTTCCAAAGAAATGTTAAGCAGCAACTGTTTTCTACACTGATAATAAGAAAGAGTGTCAGCATATTAGAAGGATCATGTGGCACTGAAGACTGCATTAATGATGCTGAAAATTCAACTTTGCATCACAGGAATAAATTATATTTTAAGATGTATTCAAATAGAAAACCTATTTATTAAAATGTTTTATGGTATTGCTGTTTTACTGTGTTTTTGACCAAATGCAGCCTTGGTAATCATAAAAAAATCTTACCAACTCCAAACTTTTGAACAGTAGTGGATATTTTTGCATATACAACCTGAAATTCTATTTAGTTTCATGCAAAAATTATAAATTTACAGTTTTTGGTAGACTGTGGAAATAACACACAAAAAAAAACAAATTAGTATTCATCTACCAAGCAGGTTTGTTTGTTTATTTTGTTGAACTCATCATTGTGAATAAAGTTATAAAGTTCTACTTATGTCTGGTGTGTGTCTACAGCTCCAGGAGAAGTTGGCACTGAAGGAGAAGGAGTTGGAAACCAAGCTTCTGGACTCACAGCTACAGGAGGCCGAGCTGGAGGCACATGCCAGTGAGAGAGCAGCAGGTAGGATGCATGGGTGAAAAGATGGATGTTTATATGGTTGAAAGGAATAAAGAACAAGTAGACTCATTTAATATGGCAGCATTTACCTTTTTACGTGTTTAGTATGACGTGTGACATTGCATAGATCTCTAAATGCAAACGTCTGACCTTCCAACACAGCTGAAGAGTAAACACTTTTAATTAATTAGTTAGTACATGTCAGCAGAACCCGAGAAAAGCACACTTTGACATTTGTAAACATAAACCAGTATGTCCGCCCTCATCAGAAGTGATCATTCCTCTCTGTAACTGATTATTTTGTCAATGAAATCTACACGCTCCTCACCTTTGCTGAACAAATATTTAAATTTAGCCAATATTCACTTTTCGTTTGAACTTAACTAGCTAAAAAGCGCCATCTCACAGTTTGTTAATTAAACGGAAATATGTGACACGTGACATATATGACACGCAATTAGGCAGTCAAATTGTTCCTTTAATAAGGTGATGATAATGCATGTATTCGCTGCCCTCATTTCAATATGATTTGTATGGTTCGGGTTGGAGATGTTTAATCAGCAAATTCCAGCAATATTGATTTGCTTTGTGAACTTTGTAGTGGCTTAGTGTGGGAATGACTGTTTATCGTAACATGCAGGGAAGAATTGATGCGAGTGATGGATAACAGTGCCGCTTTCGGTGGGATTAGAGATGGTGCCAAGGACTGTTTGGTCCTGTGGATTTTACCAAATTGTTTGCCTGATTTTTGAGTTTGGTGCAGGTCGGGTGTGTGAATCAAAATCAGAGCAAATTTGAATCAAAATTCTCTTAGTTGAAGTAAACTTTACTCATTTTTTTTTTTTTTTCAACTATTCTCCGTCCCTTTTTTGTTTGTTTGTCTATTATTTTGTTCATTCATCTGTCCTTTGTCCATTTTATTTCATCCTTTATTTCTTCATTCATATTGGCTACTGGCCTTGGTGTGTAATAATGCTTAGCCAATTGCATCATGGATCATTTCGTTTGTTAGTTCGTTATTTCATTTGTTATTTGTTCATTCATTTATTCATGTTTGTTTGTTCATTTGTTCACTCAGTCAGTCATTTATATTTGCTAGCAGTCTTTGTGTGTTAGAAGATTTTGGAAATTGGTGCATAGATGATTTAGTTTGTTAGTTCATCTGTTTATTTATTTATTGGTTAAATTCTTTGCATTCATTCATTCAGTTGTTTGTTTGTATGTTTGTTCAGTCATTTATATTTGCTAATGGCCTTTGTGGGTAACAATGCATTGGAAATTCACTCATGGATGCTTCTACTGGTTAATTTTTTAGTTTATTTATATTATTTGTTCAATGGTTAATTCATTCATTCATTTCTTTGTGTTTGTTTGTTTCTTCATTTGTTCGTTCGGTCAGTCAGTCATTTATATTTGCTAGTGGTTTTGTTCATAATTATGCTTTGGAAATTGGTTCATGTTTCATTTTTTACTTGTTTTACATGTTAGTTTAGTTTATTTATTTGTTCATTTATTCCTTTGCATTAGTTTGTTCATTTGTTGAGTCATTTATATTTGTTAGCAGTCAGTATTGTTTGCCATAATATATTGTTTGTTCATTTATTTGTTTATTTATTTTGTCATTATTTGGTTGTGTGTTCATTCATTAATTCATTCATTCAGTAATAACTATTTTCTAGCGGTCTTTGTCTCAAGTATTGCTTGGAGATTCTTGGAAAGTCGTCAGTATGCCCATGGACCCATTCATCGTTCGTTTGTTCATTTGCTTGTTTGTTTGTTCATTAGTTCATTCATTTGTTCATTTATTCACTAGGGGCCTTCATTTCCAATATTGTTTTGGAAATGCATACGTCAGCATTCCCGTGGACCTTCTGAGGCCTGTAGGTCAAACACAGTCATGTTTGTCCTGCTATATGAGGATATTTTTCGGATGGTTTCTGACATCCATGAGCCTGGTGTAATTGCTCGCTGTTCCTGTACAATGTTGATAAACCAGAGTGTTTCCATGCTGAAATTTCATAAATAAAATGTCTCCAGTCTCCAAGAGCCTGGAACTCTGACTTTAGGGTGTTGCTGCTGTTTTTATTGCTCTGGGCGCTCATACACACACACACACACACACACACACACACACACACACGCACACGCATGCACACCTCCCCAGAGGAAACTGTCTTCTCAAAATAAGGCTCACTTAGAGTTATTAATACTTATGCCATAGTGTTTCAACTGCAATAACCTCTTTCCCGAGGAGCTTAGCCTTGTTATTGTGCAGCTGGAGCACTGGAGTGCAATACCAGAATAATAACCTTCCTCCCTCTCTCTCTCCTCTCTCTCTCTCTCCTCTCTCTCTCTCTCTCTTTCTCTCTCTGTCTCTCTCTCTGTCTCAGCGTTAGTCGAGGAAATCTATAAGGCTCAGAGGGAGAGAGACCAGGCTGTGATGGCCAGACTGCGTCTGGCTAACGAGGAGAGGGATGAAGCTTTACTTCGGGCCAAGAAGCTTCAGGAGGCGACGCTGGAGTATGTGCCATTCAAACCTCTTCCAAAACCAGACCATCAGTTCAGTCTGTTCAACTACATGCTGCTCTAATCATTTCTGTTCTTTCCAAGAAGCTCTTTACAAAATGAAAATCAGTCATTTCGATTTGCAATTTTCACATGGTCAAGTTGTGCCATCATACTCAAAATTAGACCAATACTTGTATATAAAACAGGAGCAGAATAAAATGCTGAGTAAGTCATTTGTATAACGAGTCTTATGTAAATTATCACTTTGACTTGAATATTATGTCAGAATGGTTTTAGGAGTGATTTACACAGAAATGTTATTTTTGTAAATGAGGCCCATTGTTTGTTAAAGCCCTGGCTTAGTGGTCTAGACATGTGGAGCTTTAGTGCTGATTAAGGCTGGGCGATTAATCTACATTATTCCATATATATATATCTCCATATATACACTACTGTTGAAAATTTGGCGTCAGTAAGAAAAATGGAGTATTCTTATTTAGCAGAGACACATTAAATCGACGGTTAAGGATTTTACTGTTACAAAAATTCTATTTCAAAGAAATGCTGTTCTTTTGAACCTTCTAGTCATCAAAGAATCCTGAAAAAAAAGAAAAGAAAAAAATGTTTTCAACATTGATGATAATAATAAGAAATATTTCTTCAGCACCAAATCAGCATATTAGAATGATTTCTGAAGGATCATGTGACACTGAAGACTGGAGTGATGATGCTGAAAATTCAGCTTTGATCACAGAAATAAATTACATATTAAAATATATGTGACCCTCGACCAGTCTTAAGTTGCACAGGTGTATTTGTAGCAATAGCCAACGACACATTGTATAGGTCAAAATTATAGATTTTTCTTTTGTGCCAAAAATCATTAGGATATTAAGTAAAGATCATGTTCCATGAAGATATTTGGTAAATTTCCTACCGTAAATATATCAAAACTTAATTTTTGATTAGTAATAAGCAATGCTAAGGACTTCATTTGGACAATTTTAAAGGCGATTTTCTCAATATTTAAATTTTTTTTGCGCCCTCAGATTCCAGATTTCCAAATAGTTGTGTCTCGCCCAAATATTCTCCTATCCTAACAAACCAAACGTCAATGGAAAGCTTATTTATTCAGCTTTTAACAAGTACTGTTTTTACTGCATTTTTGATCAAATAAATGCAGCCTTGGTTGGCATAAAACTTATTTCAAAAAACAAACTTTTAAATGGTAGTTTGAAAACATTTACATTTATACATTTGGCTGACACTTTTATCCAAAGTGACTTACATTGCATTAATGGTAATCATTTTATCAGTTCATGCATTCCCTTGGATTTGCTTGCACTATGCCTTACTGTTTGAAACATTTTGTCAATGGTAACACAAGTTTTTTTGTATCAATTCATTGAAACTAATGTAAATATATTGAATATTTGATATATATTTAATATGCTACTCAGACCTAGTGCTCATACAGTCAGTAAAGTTTGATACACCTTGACGCATCTAATTTCTCCTCTCTTTTTATCGAGTAGTAAAAAGGGCTTATGTCTGGTAATATTAGAATATGTCTGATAAACGTCTTCAGTGACACATTTTTCAATTCATTTATCCTTGATAAATAGGTAACTCTGAAGCTTACTTTATGGTCCAGAAGCTTCTGTGAGGTGATGAAAGGAGAGCCTGAGGTTTTGTTTTCAGTCTTAGTCCAAGAGCCGTTAAAGTTTCTCAGCGCTTTTAAAGGCAGTGGATTTAATGGTTTGAGAAGCACGCGAGGCATGTGGCTTTACTCACCTTTGTGATGGGAAGCTGCTTTATTCTTCCTGCTAGAGGTACTGAATGAACAGACGAGTTTAAGGGGAAATCCAATATCAACTGGTTTGGAAATATATCAGAGGGGTGTGACATTTTTAAGAGTCCCCTCATCCTAGTACTGGGTTGTCAGTCAGAAGTTCCACTCTATAGGAAATCAATCCCGTGCTTTAGACCTATGGCTATTTACCGTTTACCACCCTGCCTGCTGGGTCGTAATTAATATGATCTTCTTCCTTGTATGTTTAACTGCTCATAACTGGTGCTGTTGTTTGATGACTGGCCTTTCAAAACGAATATTGCCCTGTGCCCTCCAGGGGACGGAACCATTTATATCCTGTTCAAAACCAGTTGTGGTTTTAAAAAGCGTCAAAGTTTATGAGGATGCAACAACTAGTATATTTAAAATTTAAAGAAGAGTCAACGCTCTTCTTTATTGCTTGACGTCCTTTTCCAGTGGTATTTTATAACCTTACACCCTGTTTAATATTTCAGCCGGCCTCATGATTTATTGATAGTTACTCAAGTCGCTCGAACCGCAATTATCGAGAGGCATGAAATGCATTTTCCGGCTGCCCAATGAGCGCAAGATCTCTTCAAAATCTAATTATAAAATCGCATCCCTCTTATAGCTGTGTTCAAGGGCTCCATTCTGGCCCCTCTCTCAAAAAAATTATAATTGATAGCCAAGTGGAATCCCATTATCTTTGAGGGAATATGGACGCACGTGTTCTAAGCCCTTATTTTCGGAGGTCACTCTTGGGTCCATTGTGTGAATGAGTATGTACCTTTATAATGGATGGAGATCCATGTAATGCCTTTGTAAATGAGTGGAGGGGTTGTTGTTTTTTCTGCCTGGTGGATGATGGAGGAATTCGATTTGCTCTAAAAGCAGCATCACGCCAGTGAGGTCTGTAAAAGTACGCAGGGTGAATTTCTGTGGCAGTATAAATATACAGTGGGGACCTTATATATTAAATTTGCAATACCATTTCAAAGTTTGGGGTTAGTATGTTTTATAAAGAAATTTCTAAGCAGTGATGCATTAAATTGATCAAAAGTGACAGTGAAGTCATTTGTAATGTTACAAAAGATTTATTTTTCAAATAAATGCTGTTGTTTTGAACTTTCTATTTATCAAAGAATCCTGAGGATGCAGGGAGCAGTGGATGCTGAAATTTCAGCTTTGCATCACAGGAATTAATTATTTTTTTAAAATATATTTAAAAATAGAAAAGTCTTATTTTAAATTATAAAAATTTTTTACAAAATTACTGTTTTTACTCTATTTTTTGATCAAATAAATGCAGCCTCGGCGAGCATAATTTTTTTTTTCAAAAACATTAAAAATATCTTACCGACACTAACTTTTTTAAAAATCATTTTAAATAATATTAGAAATATTAGACTTTTTTTCTTAATTTTTTTTTTTTTTTTACATGATCATTTTGTTTTCATTTTTTAAAACACTACAGCTTTTTGTTTATTTGCACTTTTTTTTTTTATAGTGAGATCTCATATTCTCGGATCCCACTGTATATATTTCATACATTTATTCCAAAACCTCAAGATCTGACTTGCCATGCCGTTGATCTACATTAGCCATGAGCAAATCTTTGTGACTGTGCATTTGTTATTGAGGTCCAAATGAAAAACCTTCAAAATCATAAATATTTCCAACAGTGTGTGACCCGTGAGTCTCCAGGCATTTGGCTCCATAATTACTGTTGTCTTTGCCTTTATAAAGATGCTCATGGCAGGTGTGGCACAAAAGGTTCAGGTCTAATCCGTCTCTTCGTTTCCCCACACATATGAACAATTGATCCCAATAGTCATATAAAGTAGTAAACATTAATAACTTAACAATTCGCTGTCAGTTCTGAGCAGAATGGGCATTACTGTGGAATAACAGCACGAGCGGGTGGCACTTTTAATATCTCTGAGTGTGTCTTCTGCTTTCATACCAAAACCCACAGAATGCAATTACTGGATTTGGGAAGTGATCTCATTTTGCAGAGTGACATAAAGGAAACTCAAGGAAGCTCACTACATTTCATTTCTCTATTTCTCTCTCTCACACATTTTTTTTCTTCCTCCATCTCTCTCCAGGCTGGAGAATATTAAACCTGAAGAAAGTGATGTGGTAAGCCTTCCTCACTGGAGAATTTCATCTCTGATTGTTCTGTGTACCCTTTTTGTCCGACTGTCTTAAATGAAAACACAGCCACAGAAAATGCTTGTTTTGATGCTTATTCGGATGAAAAATGTGTTAATTTTCTGTGCATCTGTTGCATGTGAACATAAATGATACCTTAAATCATATAGCTATCTGAGGAGCAGTTTTTGAACTGTACCTCTATTGAGAGTGGTTTGCTAATAATTACTTGACGTAATGTCTTAAGTCGCTTTTGTTTCCTTTAATCAAAAATAGCTTATAAGTGGCCATTGGCATCAAAAGTGAGATTCCAAAATGTTGCTGTAGTTACCAGTATGTCAACTATTAAAATGTCAGGAGTGTTTACAGCTGTATATATGTATAGGCTTCTATATTATCATATTTGATACATTTCTCTAAAGTATCAATATGATCAAAACTTTGCTGAAAAACCGGTACATGATCTATAACATGCCTTCTATGTGATTGATACTGACTTCTCTGATTTTATATACTGTAAATGTAAGAATAACTTGTTAGTAATATTTCAAGATGAACACTTACAGGACTGAAGCAACTTAGGTTTACCTGATTATCCACATGTAACTCATGTAAAAATCATGTTAAAATATGATACATCAGGCTTTTGAGGAGCATTTATTTGTACATCTCTCAGTCATCATTGTACTGCATTACATGCAGAGCTTTGACCAATAAACTAAGCACTGAAATATCATTGTACTCAGACATATTATTAAAGGGATACTCCACCCCAAAATGAAAATTTTGTCATTAATCACTTACCCCCATGTCGTTCCAAACCCGTAAAAGCTTTGTACGTCTTTGGAACATAATTTAAGATATTTTGGATGAAAACCGGTAGGCTTGAGACTGTCCCATAGACTGCCAAATAAATAACAGTGTCAGCGTCCAGGAAAGTATGAAAAGCATCGTCAGAATAGTCCATCTGCCATCAGTGATTCAACCATAACATTATGAAGTGACGAGAATACTTTTTGTACACGAATAAAACAAATATAACTACTTTATTCAACAATTCTTCTCCTCTGTGTCTCTCCAAATCAGCGTAGCACCATTTTGGAAATTCTGAGCAGTACGCAGATGGCGTACGCTCTTCTGTGTCAGCCACGCGGCGCCGATGCGTTGTTTGCTTTCAAACCAAAGCGTAAATACACGTAAAAACTTATCCTTGTGGCGCGGCTGATACAGAAGAGTGTACGCCATCTGCGTACTGCGCAGAATTGCCAAAATGGTGCTACGCTGATTTGGAGAGACACAGAGGAGAGGAATTGTTGAATAAGGTCATTATTTTTGTTTTCTTCATGTACAAAAAGTATTCTTGTTTTAATGCAAGTAATCCGCAATACTCTTATAAATTTATAAAGGAATCAGAATTTCATCTTTTTGGCCACATAAATGTCTGCAACTGCACCCAATTGCATATTTTTGCATATTTGTTCTTATTTGCTCTAGTTCTTAAAGCTTAAAAGAATAGTTTATCCAAAAACGAAAATTTTGCTGAAAATGTACTCGTGCTTATGCCAACCAAGATGTAGAGGAGTTTGTTTCTTCATCTAAAAAGATTTGAAGAAATTTAGCATCACATCACTTGCTCACCAATGGATGCTCTGCAGTGAATGGGTGCCGTCAGAATGAGAGTCCAAACAGCTGATAAAAACATCACAATACTGTAAGCAATGGTTTGAATTTAAAAAACATCTTAATGATGGATTTGTTTTATATAAACACACATCTTTTCACTTTAGAAGATATTAATTGATGGACTGGAGTGGATAACTTGTGGATTATTGCTATGTTTTTATCAGCTTTTTTGACTCTCATTCTGACGGCACCCATTCACTCCAGAGGATCCATTGGTGAGCAAATGATGTGATGCTAAATTTCTTCAAATCTGTTCTGATGAAGAAACAACCTATTTTTTTCCTTTTTTGGAACTATTCCTTTAAAATGTGATCATTTTTGAAATGGTATTTAGCGTTAGTTTTTACATGAGTTGTGATGCTGTTTGTATGTTTTGGTCAGGACCTGGAAGAGTTGTTGAACAGGGTTAACAGCGCGGACTCTGCCCTTGCTATCGAGCAGAACGGGGCGGCCATCATCGAACAGATTCAGAAGGCCAGAGAGCGTCGCTCCCAGATCACCTCGGAGGAGATGAAAGCCGTCATAGAGGAGAGAGACGCTGCTTTAACCAGGGTACAAACCTACAACGTGCACACACTCTCCGCTAAGGGTCAATCCTAACACACACCAGCCCTAAACACTCCATTCACAGTAGTTGTGTACCAAGCCAGGAACCTTTACACCATAGAAAAAAAATCAAATACGACTCTCTAAATATTGACTATCTCTCCTCCTGCGTTTTAACTCCTCTGCAAGATGACTTTGATTATTGGTCTATTAAAGCACATACATCTGTGTTTATTCACAGATCCTGCACTGATTTAAGAATCAACACACCAGCTACCTAATTCACATGTAGGGACAAATATTGCTGCATAACCTCAAATATTTGGTATATCGTTCCTACACACATAATTCAATCAAATGAAAACAAACAAGCAGGTAGCTAAATATTGACATCCAGATATTCAGCTTCATCATAGAGTTCAAGTGTGGGGCAGTGGATGTATTTGCTGGGATTTCTATGTTGATAAATGCTGCCCACGTTTCATAATTGGTGTTATATAATGTGGTTGATTTGATTATTTGGACACAGAATTGTGTCTGTAACAGTCATGTGTTGTTTTGGGTCAGCAGGTAGTGTGTGTTGTAACTTTTATCAGGTGTGATGGTACAGGTCATCAAGGCCTTTCTGACTATTTGGTTTCCCAGACTTGTGACACTCAGTATTTTAGATGGGTAATTTATTGTAATCAATATTAATGGATACGAGGTGGTGTTTACTATATATGAATTACGCAAAACTTTTTTATATTAACAAAAACATTTATAATTCTGGCTAAAATGGTTTCTGCAACAAAACATAGTGTAGATAAGGAGTAAAAAAGGAAACTGTTCACTTGATTGTAAATTCATCTGTGTAGGTGGTTGCCAGGTATAATGTGCTCTAATATTTCTGTGGTTGAAATGATTTCCTTGTGGGGACCTGCTTTGGTCCTTAAATGCCCTGCCTGACAGACATGAATAAGCAGGAGAAAAAAAAAAGCCATTGCTGCGAACTGAACAAATGCAGCTATGTGAAAGACTTGCTGTGCTTCAGCACCTCTACATCTCTTTTGTGTGCGTGTGTGTGTAAACTCATAAATGAATAATGGCAGAGTTTGTGGCATAAGAAACACAGTTGCTTAGTTCCGACACATATATAGCTGTAAAACTCAGACTTCTAACTATTGAACAGCCAGTCCACCTAACTGGCTTATATCTGCCTGTACTGGAGAGATTTTTTGTAAGCCACCATTGTTAGTCCCCATTCAAAAGTTTGGGATCATAGGATTTTGCATTTTTGAAAGAAATCTCCAATAAAATAACTGTTTTCTATTTGAATATATTATAAAATGTAATTTATTTCTGTGATGCAAAGCTGAATTTCCAGCATCAATACTCCAGTCTTCAGTGTCACATGATCCTTCAGAAATCATTTTGATACAGTATGTGACCCTGGACTACAAAACCAGTCTTAATTCGCTGGGGTATATTTATAGCAATAGCCAAAATACATTGTATGGGTCAAAATTATAGATTTTTATTTTGTGCCAAAAATCATTAGGGCATTAAGTAGAGATCATGTTCCATGAAGATATTTTGTCAGATTCCTACTGTAAATATATCAAACTTAATTTTTGATCAGTAATATGCATAAGAACTTCATTTGGACAACTTTAAAGGTGATTTTCTCAGTATTTAAATTTTTTGCACCCTCAGATTCCAGATTTTCAAATAGATGTATCTTGGCCAAATATTGTCCTATCCTAACAAACAAAAAAAAAAATTGCCCCTTATGACTGGTTTTGTGGTCTAGGGTCACATATGCTGATTTGCAGCTCAAGAAACATTTCTTATCATTAATGTTGAAACAGCTGGGATACTTAGTTTTTCTTTTTTCTTAATTTGTTATTATGCTTTTTTTCTGAAAACCATGGTTTATTATTTTTTTCAATTACACTGTTGAAAATAAAAGTTCAAAAGAATAGCGTTTATTTGAAATTGTTAGAAACATTTCTATGTAAAACTCTTTAGTCACTTTTGATCTATTTAATGCATCCTTGCTGAATAAAAGTATTAATTTCCTTGAAAAAAAGTCTTAATGACCCCAAACTTTTGAACAATAGTGTATTTTTTTATTAATTTTTAAAATCAGTTTCATGACATTTTTTACATTATATACATTTATTGTATTAAGCAATTAATTTTTAATGTCCAAAGAATGTAAGGTAGTCTAAGATAAGGATTTATTTGTTTAAAAAATGAAGAAAAAAAATTTATTGCAAGAAAAAATTGATAAATTGAGACCTTATATTTAGTTTTCGCTTTCTTTATAGTGTAAATGTATTTGTATCACTCAAAGTCTTCCAATCGACTGAGTCCTTTATTGGAGGTAGGTCAGGGTCATAAAATGAATCCTGTCGTGCAGATAAATTCATCCGGAAAGCCAGTGGCAGCTCGACCGTGACAACCTGTGTCAACCTTGCTGATATGAGCAGAAGGCCAGGTGTCAGTCTTCTAACTCCGCCCAAAACCCACCAGCCCACGCTGCCAAACGCCGCCCTGCTTTTTCATTGGGGCCAAAAACCTGAATCTGTGGGGCAATTTCAGAAGTAAGTTGCAAACCCCGCGCCTAATCCCTCTGAGACAGGAATGGGTCCTCTCTCTATCCTCAAGGATATCTCCCTCCCCTGCCGTTCCTCCCATCTCTCTCCTCATCTCGTAGGGATTAGAGCCCGGCTGCAGGCAGAGGGCCTCCACATCCCTTTGGCCTGCCGGAATATGAAAAGCTGGATAAGTGCTGGAGGAAATAAATCTTATTCTTACTTCCATCCTCTCCTCACAGTTAACGCGGCGAATAAGATCCGCTTCGTTATGTCCCTGTGCCGGGTGCTTATTGAATTTCTCTTGATCTTGATAGAGTGCTGATGTTAAAGTGAGAGGGGAAATGAAGTCACATCTCATGGTGAATTAGGGTCGTCTTGAGATCTTATTCTGCTGATTTTTTTTTACACTCGTTGTACGTGATGTTATGTGGTTCAGACCTCTTGTGTTATTGTGCTGGTTAATATTAATTAATATGTTTGTTCCTACGCCTTGTTTCGCCCCAACTGCAGCTATTTTTGGTGCCTTTTGCGTCACCGCAGAGGAGCATTCTGGTTAAAATACGTTTCCCTCTAAAAGACATCTGCTGCCCGAGAACCATAACTCAGGCTGACACTAAAGAGGCGCTGTGTGTTTTGTCTGGACAGTGGTAGTATTATTTTAGTCTGCAGAGGAAAGAGACAGGAGTGGGCTCGGTGGCTGAGAGGCTTGTTTGCGCCGGCGCTACTCTTTGAGACGGCTGAATGTTGAAACATTGTCAGGCCGTGAGGATGGTTTACATTCCTGGTAAGTGTCCGTCGATCCTGGAATGTGCACATGGAGAGGAGCACATATGGACTGGTAGAAAACAAGCCTGCTTACAATAATACCCACCAAAGAGCTGGTCATGTCAGTGTGTGTTTAAAGTCTGTCTGACAGCCCGCCAGAGAGTCTTGTACTGTATGGAAACATGAGGATAGGCTTTGTGGACGGAGAATTATGTATAGGCACTTGTGTTATGGATTAAAAGTACTACTCTGTTATGATTGAATGCAGTGAAACAATTTTCAGCATTTTGTATTTATAATAGTTTTATTATTTAGGCTATAGTATATTATTTAGGCTACAGTATATCACTGACACTGACAGTTTACCCCGGAAGAATGTAAAACCACTTTGCCCTATACAATTTTTGGAAAAAATGCATTATTTAATAATTTCACATTTACATGGTTATATTTTGTGTTAACATAATATTTCTTTAGGTACATTTAGTTGTTTTCAAAGTTTTCCCCAAAGAACTGTAGTTTAATTTGTTGGAAAAATGCAGAATTTAGTAAATCTTAATGATTCACATGATTATAAATGTTACTTACTTTATTTATATAGGTTCATTTTTACTAATTTAATTATTTTTAATTATTAGTTTTTAAATTAAATTTGCTTTGGCATTAATTAATTAATTAATTTATTTATTTAGGTTGATTTTTACTTTAGATTTTAGGTTTGATTTTTTTTCATAATTTTTTTTTAATGAATTTGCTTTGGCATGTAATTAATTGTTTCTATATTACATTACTATTAGTACTATTAGTGGGAAAATTTTGATAATTTTATAATTCCTTTGACAAATACATTTGGTTTTAAAAATATTGTTTTATATTTAAAATATAAAAATATTTGTCGTTTTTTATTATTATTTTATTTTTGATAAATTTGCTAATTAATTTTACAGGTACATGCAAATAAATAAATAATAGTAATAAAAACAACAACAACAAAACACTTTTATGGCATCTCTCAAACACAAGCAATTTTTTAAAATATATGAATACTACTGAATTATTGAAGTGGTTTAAACTACTTCTCTTTCCACTCTATGGATGTCCCACAGCAATCTCTTGAATTTCGTGCATATTTTTCTTCATGAAAGTCAATGATTTTATTTTTGAACTGTACCACAAATGAGTCTGTCCCTACAGGGATCACAGACACAAACAGAGAGTAATATCAGCAAGTGTGTGCTGAGGTTCTTACAGTAAATATAGTAATAACTGAGAATGTAGGTTTGTACCCTGCAGAGATTTCACCTCTCATAGAACTGACTTACATACACATGATTTTTCCATGTGGCAGTGCAGCTGGTTTTCACATGGTTCCTAAGCCAACTTTAATGCAAATATTATTTAAACGCTTTCAAAAAATTCTAATCGTATTTGTCCACCAATGTTTTGCAGTTTCAGTTATTCTGTCAAGATAATAACCCCCACTCCTCAAAAAAGAAAAAACAATTGTATTCCATAATGCATGGTGGAAATTTCTGAGAAACATCTGTCCCACGGTACAGAAACAGTGCATTAAAAGTGACCTAATAGAATCATTTAACATCATTTCGGCTTGTGTACTGTAGTTAATGCAAAAGCAAGTGTCTTTTAGCTGGTCTAATAACCTGGGTAAATTCTGATTTAATGCATTCAAGTAATCCCATTTCTCTCTCTTCCCCAGTGCAAGCGTCTGGAACAAGAGCTTCTTCATGTGAAAGAGCCGTGCCATTATTCTGCAAACAGCACCCGCCACCTGGCCACCCAAAACAATCGGGAACGAGCGAGCAAGGTAAAACACACACACACACACACACCTCCCATGTGGGAAGCAGCCTCTGGAAATGAATGTCATGAGCCCTCAGGTTAGGCTACACTAGCTTTCAGTGAATACACGTACAACAACACCATTCTCGAATCCGACCTTCATCGTACGTGCAGTCCCGCATATGATGCCCCGGCCCCTTTATCAGCCCATCATTACGCTCTCCACTGTATCATTCATTAACTTCTATTTGCTCTCTCCTGCTCTTGTTATCCAGTGATTTGCAGCGATAGACTGACGGCCCTGGGTGTCTGTTTGAAAGGGTTTTAGGATGACACAGGCCGGTCAGTGTGCTGCGATGCCTCGCTGTGGGTCTGTCAGGGAGACACAGGGCAAACACGGGCCTATTTGATTTGCTGTATTTATCTGATGCAGCCAGAGCCCTTGAGTTTAATGCAGAGTGCTGTAAAAGGGCCGTCATTAGATAGAGCTGAGTAAACACGCACTGAGAGAGACTGGGCCGAGCAGGGGGCTGGTTTCAGCAGGGGTGCTGAGTCAGGGCCGTGCCCCAGACCTTTAACACATTAACACATTTACAAACCTGCATCTTAAGTGAATATACGAATGCACTAACTGCATTTGATGTCATCATCCACTTAACCTCACCACCATCTGGGCTGATGATGTCAGAGCAGAGGTTGAGCTTGTGTTATTGTATGCATGGTGACATTTTTAGTTTGATTAAATTTGATTACTTAGTGTGTGTATTTTTTTACACACACTAAAAAATAATAACAATAATATATAAAAAATAAAAAAAAAAAATAAAATATTATTATTATTATTATAATAATAATAATAATAATAAAAAATATCTAAAAACAAATGTTAATTCATTTTAATTCATTTTTTATTGTTGTTGTTGGTGTTTTATTGTTAAACTCAGCCCTAATTTTTAAAAGTGATTTAAGGAAGTGTATTTCAGATGCTTATTTATTCATACGTTTTCTACAAAAGTATTTACTTGTTTTGATGATGTATAATCAAATAATAATCAAAAGTAAATAAATAATTTATTAGTTTATTTTAATTGAATTATTGTTGTTATTATTATTATTATTAATAATACTAATAAAAAAAAAAAAACAATAAAAAAAACACATATAAAAATAAATATAGATAAAAAAAAAACAATTTAAAATAAAACATTAAAAAATAATTTTTAATAATAAAATATTAATTATAAATTATTTTGATTTATATTATTATTAAAAATGATATTATTATTTTAAATTATTATTATTATTTATAAATAATAATAATTATTATTATTAGTTTATTTATTTCTAAAAACAAATGTTAATTCTTTTTTTTTATTGTTGTTGTTGTTTTTTGTTCAATTGAGCCCTAATTTTTAAAAGTGATTTAAGGAAATGTATTTCAGATTCTTATTTATTCATGCATTTTCTAGGCCAGTGTTTATTTGTTTTGATGCTGTAGCCATATGATGAACACGAAGCAATGGTGAGGGGCAAAACCGATCATAATGATATTCCAGATTCGTGACAGATTTTATGATTAACAAATAGATGCTGGGTTGTTTATATTTAGTCGTAATGATGTGGATTGTGGTCTGAAATTGCTGGGATGCAACTGTGCCACATGGTGACGATATAAAATAATCATTATTTATAATCTGATAAAAAGGTCCGGTCTGTCTCCAGGCAAAGCTTTCTGAAGATTTAAAAAAAAATATTTCACATTTAAGACGGTTCGGCTGATGGCTTATTAAGAAATATATTAAATTTTGTTATTAATGTAGCACTTGGTTTTTCTATAAATCCCCTTAATTATAGATTGACTCCTGGGATTACAGAGCGGGGTTTTTAATTTAAAACGAAATGGGAACAGCTGTCGTAAAATTAGTCAACAGTGCCAGGAACATATCCACAAAACAATTTAAAAATGAACAGGACTTCCACTTATCGATTGACATTTTACTTTTAAGAAAGCCGGAGGAAATCTGCAGGGTGAAAAAAAGAGCTGAGTTTAAGATGATGAGCAAAGACTTCTCCATCTCAAATCTTTATATTTAGCTTTTAGCTCACACTAACTTTCAGGGATTTCATTTGGATGATTAATTTTAAGGTTTTTAATCGCCACACTTTTTAGAGATAGAGAACGTTAACCAGTGTTCTTTTTTATCATGGAAATAATGATCAAAGATAGGCCTGTTGTTTTTTTCAATTAAGATTTAAATTAGGCGCGTATTTAGCGTTTGTTGGCATTTCATTGTCATTTTTCACCAGAACAGCAAAGCACCTGCAGAGTGTTTTTTTTGGCTTGTGACTTTTGTCAGTTGATAGCACCCGGGGCTATTCCTTGTCTTATCTCTTCAGTCCGTCTCATTTTCACCTCAGCACATGTACAAGAACCAGTTCAACAACCATCTCAGAGTTGTCACAATAAATGTATCATACAGCGTTATTGTGGGTCAGGTTTTGCTCTCTTTGTGGCCACCAGTTGCCCACAGTAAAAAATTACCTATGATATAGTCAACATGGAATAAAAAATTAAATCTTAAATAGCCAGAAGGTGTATAAATATATATAAGGTGACACACATTTAATCTATGTGCATCCTTACCCCTTGTATGTTCATTTTTTAGCTGTTTAGCAAATTTGATTACATTTTTAGCACTTTTTCCCCCTCCAAATTAGACACAGAAAATGCTAAACGATCTGCTGATTTCGTCTGGGCTCTTTATTTTAGAAAATATGTTAACAGGAAATCCTGACAATAATTTAAAATGTTGTTTGGACCAATTTCATGGTAATTTCATGAGAAGAAATGTCCAAGGTTCTTTAAGGGACAAAAATGACCGAACATTAATTGTTACAGTTAGTCTGTAATGATTAGAATTAATACAGAATTATATAATATATCCCAAAAAAAAATATAATATATAATATTTTATAATATATAATATATATATTGGCTTGATAACTGGTTTTAGTTTGAGTCCCTGAGTGGGGGATGTGGACGAGAACCACCTGTGTTTGCTCTGCAGCTTTTCTCTGTGCATTGAAAGCAGTGAAGTGATCTCGCACCCCCCAACACTCCCCCCAACAATACCTCACCCTAAACCTCACCTTTAACCATCAGCTCATCAACTCTGAACCTCATGGACCATTAAATGTGGATAATATTATCTGTATGGTCTCTTTGCTGTCATTTTTCCCCAAACTGCACTTCTGTTTAGATAGAAATATTGAAATTCTGTGGAACACAAAAGTAGAAGCTGTAGCCCTCAAATCTCATTCAAACCTGCCAGATGTAATACCAGTGAATTAATCCCAACATCTTGCCACATTTGAATGTTTTGAATTGAACAAACTAACTTTAAATATAGCAAACTAATTAGGCTATATGAACTGCTTTAACAATACTTTAATGGTGCTTTTTTACTTTGATAGTCCCTGTTTATTATTTGCTTTTGTCCTACAGAACATGGGTGCTATTTGCTTGTTGTAACTGCTCCAAAATAGACTTATGGGCTGAATCTAATAACATACATATTTGCCTATTCAAAATGTGTTGTGGTCAGTCTTAGATAACTTTATTTCATTTTTTACAAATGGAAAATTGGTGCACAAAGCCATTTTTATCCTTTTAAAGTACACCCAAACCTCAATTTTGTCAGTTTTTTAAATTATGATCATTTACGTTTCTGGGTGAACTTTTGTCTGATTCTCTGTTTTATGTCTGAGTTGTAGCTTAACGGCACACATGCTGTAGACACTTTGAGGACATTGGTGCTCATGCATTTGAATCTGACCCGCATCATGTCCTGGTTTCATTCCCCCTCAAATAAATGATAGCGGGTCCTCATAATGATTGCATAAATCATCTCTTTCAAAGCATGCAATTCTTTGCAGATATTTTAGTTGTAGAAGGTGTGGGTCTTATAGGTATTTTAAAGCCAGGGGCATCAGCTCTGCTGTTTTGTGCTGACTGTGTTACGAGAGAGATTTATGAGTGTTCTGCGGAGGAGGGCTCTCATGTATTTGGGCTCTTTGTTGCCAGACAAGGATGCGAGTCTTTTGTCTCTGTCCTTTAGAACTGAATTTATTTGATCAGACATCATCAGGTGACACAGGCCTGGAAATAGAGAAAGGTGCATGTGTTTCACTGGATTAGTTCTTTATAATGAAACTCCTGCTGAGTCCAGTTCACATTTGTTTTACATGTGAAACACATTAAAATAAAAAAAGTATTAGTTTGGTAATAGTTTAGCAAATACTTTAATGCATTTATTAGAAGTTGGAAAAGTGCAGACTAGAGATGTGAGTATAATCTGGCAGCAAACTATTTCCCTTGTGAAAAGCATACTTTAGCAACTATTATGGAAATAATATGTTAAAAGAAAATACTTAAGTGCATACTTAAGTATATGTTAATTGCAATTAAATGAGAATGTATTATAGTTTCAATTATATTTTTTACCCCACATGAGTAATTAACTAAATCTTCAGAATTTAGAAATTTTAACTATATTGTCTTTGAAATATGTGTCCTGCTGATTGTACTGACAAGTATTTATGTTTTCATTAATTTATGATAGTTTCATTATTTGTTGTAATTTCAGTTGGAACTTATATGTCATATATTTAAATACATTTGTAATTCCATATTTTTAATGATGAAGTGATTTGGTATATTTTAAAATATATTAACTTTAAATGTGAATATTAACTATAAATATAAACTTTACATACACTTAGGTATGTTAGTCAAACCATCAAAATACATTGTGTACTTCTTTAAAGAATGACAGAAGATTATTAAAACATAACAATTTAACAAGTAAAACTTTTGATTTGACATTATTACAAAGTGCAGTTTTTTTGTCTACTTTGTAAGAAACAGGAAAGTGTTTAAGTACACTTAAGTGGACTTTTATTTTATTAATATTATATTATCTGAAAGTGTAGTTTTAAAAAAAATCTTCTTTTAAGATTTGAAGTACTCTAAAAGTGCACATTCAATACAGTTCAGTTCACTTAGATTTTTTTGAAGTTGTAAATAAAACAAAGATTATGTATGTGTGGTTATTGCTAAGACATAATAACCATGATGATTTAACACATTTTTGCAGCTTAGATTTCATAAATAGTTTGAATGACGTGCTTTGTGACTGTTCAGTTATTTCAAAAGAGCAAGAAAAAATCCAACTTTTCCTTCACAACCACCAACAAACGTCATGCACAACCACTTATAAATGGCAGCGTTCCATGACCTTTGACATGATACGGGCCTTGCAGCTTTAAATGAGCTCCAGTCAGAGCGACGGAGCGGACTGTGACACCGCTGATAACCTCCATCACATCCTCTTCTCCCCACTGGGTCAGAAAGGCCACGACCAGCCCACCTCTGCCCCACCAAACGCTCGCTCATAAAGGTCAAGGCTGCGACCCTCCTTTGCAGGGCTTAATCTCTACAGGTTAACATGTTACTCTGGCAACCTAATTTGGATAATATTGTAATGAATGCTGATAAAATACATATGATTAAAAGAATTGCGCTTTGAAGTCGAGCTCCCCTCCCTGTTGGAGAAAAGTACATATTGACTTTAGAGGTTTGAGGCTTTTTGATGTTCTCTTTGACTTGCGAGACCTGCACTCCAGTAATTAGAATGATTGGGGCTGCAAAGCTGGCGTATTAGCTGCATGCGCTTATGGGTAAAAGTGTTTCGGGGATTTAAATGCACCGGGCGTTCGAGTCATAGGTCTGTTTCTGTTACAGTCATGCGTTGTGGCGAGAAAGCACGCAGACTTATCTGTAGCATGCAAAGATTGTATTTGCATTTGTGTCTTTAGCCTCCAGTTGAAGATTTTTAATCACAGGCCGCATGAGAGATGTATAACGGTACACATGCTTACACAGCTAATAGAGAATGTTCTCAGAAAGTTATGAACCGTTATTCTTCCAGTAATATTAATAGAATTTATTTAAGGTTGCCTGATTTTTAATTACACTGTCAAAAAACTTTTGCACAAAAACGTTATTTTTTTCTTAGACATTTTAATTGTTAGTGCATCCAACTTCTTTTTTTGCTACTTACTATTTTCAGATGGTGGAGAAAACATTCAAAAGTAAAATTTCCATAATGTTTGCCAAATTATGAAAATTAACGTTCTCTTGTGAAAAAATTCTGGTCATTTTAAATGTTCAGAGAACAGTCAGAATAACGTTTTTATGACTTATTGAGCATGTTAGCAAAATGTTCCTGGAACACATTTAAAAAGAAATATATCTTGCATTGTTCGTGTAATGTTTTTCTTAAACATTTTAATTGTTAGTTATTTTAGTTTGTCTAACAATTCAATTCAAGTTTATTTGTATAGCACTTTTTACAATACAAATCATTGCAAAGCAACTTTACAGAAAATTAAGTTTCTACAATCCTGTTAAACATTTTAAAAAAAACTGGACATTTTAAATGTTGGAGAACATTCCGAAATAATGTAATAGGAACGTTAGCAGAACATTCTTAGAACACATTCTTATTAAAAACTATTTCTGCATCATTCTTGGAACTTTTTCTGAAACATTTTAATTGTTAGTTATTTTAGTTTATCTAACATTTAAAGTAAGAGTCACTGCTTATAGTTTCAGATGGTTCAGAAAACATTCTAAAGTGACATTTTCATAATGTTTGCAGAATTTTTAGATGGAATTTTCCCTTAATGCTTTCTCTAACGTTTACATAACCGAGGAAAAAAAAAAACACTTAAAAACTGGAAAATTTAAATGTTCAGAGGACACAATGTTTTCAAAACTTAATGGGATCTTTAGCAAAACTTTCTTAAAATATTTTTTATAAGCTCGGCATGTCGCATGTCACATACCTGCAAGTAACATCATAGTGAAGCATTGTGGATTTTGGCTATTGTGCTCCAGTTGATTTTAGTGAAAAAGAAACTCCCATCCAGTGCATCTTGATAAGATACGGCTCGGTTTCAAACAGCCAAATTGAATGTGTTTTGCAGACAATGCATCCACTAGGATGAAAGCTTTCAAGCTTTATCGCAGTTTATGATACACCCCAAAGATAAGGCATGGACAGCATTCATGTTTTTTTGAAGAAAACTCTTGAAATTCCAAGCCTATCAATGACATGCCTCAATTCAACAAACCCTACGGTATAGAAAAAGTTATAGAGTCATTCATCTCCAGCACTTATGATAACTCCATGTCTTACATTCATTTGAAGAAATAGTTCAACAATGAAATATAAATATTGTCATTATTTACTCACCATCATGTCATTCCAAACCTGTATGACTTTCTTTTAGCTGTGGAACACAAAAGGACACACTTTGATGAATGTCTGAGCTGCTGTTTTCAATATGACAAACATTTTTACTGTTAAGCTGTGCTAATGGGATAAAAAGCACTAAAAGTACATTTAAAGGCCAGTTCACACCAAAGAGGATAATTATATTGATAACTAACTATAAAATGTTTATAAGCATTCTATAACACTACAAAATGCAATTTGTCATTCATTGCGGAACATTTCTTTATATTAACAGTACTTTGGGCTGTATTTTCATAGTCTAGTTCATGTCTCGTGCTCAGTATTTGACATTTGCTGATGTAAAATGATTGCTTTATATGAAAAACAGACCACAATTTACCTCGTATTTGCAGAAAATCTTTCCTTTCTAGTTTCAAATCTCATTTGCAATGCTACTCGAAGAAATCGTATGATTTCTGAAGATTTTGAATGTTACATACAAGCACTTTAAGTGCTTGTTTGTCTTGTTTGAAAGTTGAATTTTTTCCTCCCATACAAGTACAAATAACATGGAGATCGGTAAATGAAAGAATCTTTTTGTGGGGATAAACTATTTCGTTAAAAGAAAACTGACATGTTGATCCTCTGTCTTTCTCTTTTAACCCCCCTCTTCTCTGTTTATCTCCCCAACTCTCCCTGTCTTTGTCCTCCCTCGTCTCTCAGGAGTATATTGCAGGCCTTTACAGTAGCACAGGTTGTCATGTTTATTTAGACAGTCTCCATTGTGTCTGTCTGCTCACCCAGCTGTTGATAGGATGTGCCCATCAATACATCTGTTTCAACGGCAGGTCATTAGCAGGGGCTTTATTGTGCTGCAGGTTTAGGCACTGCGAGGTAGGGGACAGTGTTTACCCGGCCTTCCCCGCACCCACCGGCCCAGGGATCCCTTGGTCTCACGACACACCGCTGTTAAGTAGGTGCTGAGTTAGGAGACAATAGAGTCAATTGGATCCCCCTCAGACTGAGTCTCTCCTTGCGTGCACACGAACCAATGAATGTATTCAGTTGGGGTTCAGATAGTTATCTGCCTGACATTGGTGATGAATAAAAGCTGAGTTCTGCCCAATCTGAAGTCGAGAAAACAGTGAAATGAGCCCATAAATATGAAATGATGTTATTTAATGTTTGATTGCTCTTCATTAGACCAGTATGCTTTACGTGACAGTAGGATAAACTGCTTACGTTAATGCTCACAATAACCCTTGCACGGCAACACTGAAAATCCCTGCATCATATTATGAATTCTTCTGTGCCAATGGAAGCACGGTCCATGCAACATATTTTATTTATTTAGTTTGATTCATTACGGTTACAACAATTGATTTGAATCATATTTTTAGTATTTGTATAGGTCAATATATCGGACAATTGATCGTCAAATATTTGGCAGTTTTTTGGCTCTGCATTGGTGATAAATCATGTCCGCTTGGCTAATTAATTTTAATAGTTCCCCAATGTTAGTTCCACAGTCTGCCAGCAGTTAGAAAATGTGGTTAATGCATAAATATTATATATTTATTTCAGCATTTTTTTAGCATTTTTTTTTTTTAGCTAAGAAACCATAAAGTAAATCTGAATTAAATATTATATATAAATTTTTTATTTATATTTAATATTTATGTTTTATTTCTTTTCATTTTTTCTTTTTTTTCTTTTACTTTTAGTAAAGCTCATATTGACTGTGTGCTAGTTCTCCTTATGGAATTCTATGTATTTCTTTGATGTTTATTTAGGAGACAATAAAGTAAATAATTAATAATTATGTATTCATTTACACTGTTTTTATTTATGCATTATTTATTTTCCTTTTTTATTTTATAAATGTATTTTTAGGGGTTTTTTCACTGGTAAAACCCATATCGGTTGTGCCTTTCTCCTCGTGTAACACTTTGTGCTTCTTAAAGGTTTCATTTTTTTGTTTGAGCTGTCCACACATGAACAGTGTGTTGTAACAGAGCGCAATATGATCTGACATGCATTTCTCCAATCTCTACAGCTTGAGGAGGAGCTTCAAGAAGCTCAGAGAGAACGAGATAAAGCCCTGCTGCACAGTCACACAGTGGAAGAGGAGCTGCAAACCTTACGCAGGTATCACAGGTGAACCACCTCGCCTTACACTGCACAGTAACTCCTTAAACCACTCACTTGATGCATTTTACAGTTTGTTTGAGTTGTGGTGGAGCATGAACCTGCTGTGGCATGCCTTAAGTGTTCAATGAACTTACAAATAAACAAAGGTGCAGGGCAAGGTATTTTGAAGGATTGTAATAATTCAGGTGATTAATAATGTGTTGCTGTTAGTGAAGGAATTAGGAGGAAGCCTTTGCATGACATTCCAGAGGTGAGGAACCAAGAGGGCTTTGTATTGGTGGGTCCAGTCCATCATCTCTAGATTCTTGAGGTTTATGCATGTCACAAGAACCATAGATGGTAATGCTTTTAGGGAACACATTTGCATTATTAACATAGAGTTTTCCCTCAATAAACTCCTAATTTGCTGCTTATTGATAGTAAGGTAGTTGTTTGAAGATGTAAAGTTTAGGTGTTGAATAGGGTTAAGGGATCTAGAATATGGTCATGCAATATGTGCTTTGTAAGTACTAATAAACAGACAATATGCTAGTAATATGTATGCTAATAAGCAACTAGTTAATATTCAATAGTGTTTTCTAATTTAAAGTGAGTCGCACTTTATTTTACGCTCCAGTTCTCGCTATTACACAGTATAAACCATCTTTTTACTTGTTTAACTCCTTTTGATTATGTATTTGACAGCCAGCAGTAGTAATAGTTGTTAATGAGGTGGTTTCTGCATCACAAAACTTCCATAATTTAAAAAGACCCTCATTGTCTGTCAGTCATTTCACCTAACTTCATTACTGATAGAGGCAGAAAGTATGAATCATGCACTGAGTCATCATCATCCTGCTTTATAACAGATTATGAACATTGAAACGGGCTTTTATGTGTTTTGTTTGCTTTGCCCAGAGAAAAATAAATCGCTCGACTTAAGTGCAGTGAGTCATTAGATTACCGCAAACTCATGATCTCAAGGATTGGAGTGTTCGTGAAGTTGTGATCTCGAGCCACGTCTCCTGCAGACGCTGTCAGAGGTCTGTCCACGCTGGGATTCTCAGCGCAAAAAAGCCTCCAGAGGCACTGACCACAAACGTTTCAGCACCATCTAACATCTGATTGTTTTGGCCTGCGAGTTGAACTCTGCTTATTTAAGGTTTTATTCAAAATGATAGTCAGGGTCTTAAATAACCAAACCAAAGCGTTCCCAGTGGTCATGATGGACTACCGCAGACCCTCCCTCCCCGGTTCCTGTCTTCCAGCCAAAGGGTTTATCTGTCAGTGAGGATGGCTTTGATAGATGATATGGAGTAAATACATTTGGCTCATAAACTGGTCGTGCTGGTTAAGTGAGCTGTGTCCGGTTTCACCGAGATGTACATCCGTGTGTATCAAGGACTTTCCATTTGCATTTGTCACATCTTATTAGATCTCTTCCGCATCTCGTTGTGCATAATTGCGTGTTTGTGTTTCACTCCAAAAGGGTTTTACCACCCAGTCATGCCGTAGGAGAACTTTTGCTAACTCTTTGCAATAAGTTTTTTTTAATCTACATTAATGCAAGTTTATACATATAAATTTTTTGTATTTTAAGTTGGATAAATTAACATTAGTCAATGTTTTATAAACAAGCGTGAATTAACAATGAACAATAGTGTGTTGCAAAAGTTTGGGGTTATTAAGATTTTTTAATGTTTTTCACCATTTTCATTTATTGATTTAAAAAAATAAATAAATAAAAACACTAATATTGTGAAATATTTTTTTCTATTTTAATAAATATTAAAATGCTTTTTTTTCCTGTGATGCAAAGCTGAATTTTCAGCATCATTACTTCAGTCTTCAGTGTCACATGATCCTTCAGAAATCATTCTAATATGCTGATTTGCTGCTCTAGAAATATTTCTGATTATTATCATTGTTGAAAACAATTGTGCTGCTTAATATTTGTTTAATGAATAAAAAATATTCTTTAATGAATAAAAAGAACAGCATTTGTTTAGAATATAATAAACAATTATTCAAAATATAATTTATTTATTACGATTAATTGTATTTATATTTAGAATTTATTTAAATAATAAATATAAAATAATAGGGTTTTTTGCCACTTTTGAGCGATTTAATGCATCCTTGCTCAATATAAGTATAGGCCTATTAATTTCTTTCAAACAAATATGTATATTTATACATTTCAAATTAATATTAACCTAGATTTTTTTTTAAGAAATGTGAAAGTGTTGTTCACTGCTAGTTCATGGTACCTAATCTGTTAATTTATATTAATAAATTGGCCCATATTTTAAAGTGCTTTCAAACAACTTTTAAGGTTTATAAAGAACTATTCTTTAGTTCTTTAAAAAATATTCAAAAAAGAACATGGTTATCTGAAGAATTGTTATTGTTTTTTGGTGTGTGTATGATGTTGGTGCTCAGCTGAGGCATCTACGAACTGCTTGTTTTGAAAACTGTCCTTCTACAGTAATTCAGTTCAGTGTCTGGTGCTGCACACCCAAACTCACTTAATCTGAGAAGAGAGCTCTCACTCTTGTAGTCTTTTCTGTCTGTCCCAGCAGGAGGAGGAGAAGGAACTCATTGTACTTCCTCAGACAATCTGCATTGTGTGAGCGTCAGGGTGTCCAGCGCTGGTCCCCAGCCCCTGCCAATGTGGCTGCAGGGCTGAACCTTTAAAAGGAGAATCCTCCAGGCCCAACAAAGGCCAGAGTATGGCTGCGTGTGTTTGCTCTCAGGATTGCCTGACCACCTCCATTGTCTTTTAGGATAACAGACAGTCTGTGTCACATGAAAGGGCAGCGAACAGATGAGAGAGAGAATGGGGTGTTAGAAAAAAATGTCTGCGGCGTGAACCTCGGGCTCTGATAGAACTGGCTCCGAATAGTGTAGCGTACACACGCTCCCCGCTGATAAAGAGAAACACTTAGGCAATTTTGTTCACTTGGGGTGGGTTGTTTTAATGGGTTATCATTGGCCGGCCGGTGAAGGAGAGGTTAGATTGTGAGTTTAAGGTGCTTTGTTTGAGAGACAGCCAGGAGGGAGACAGTGCTGGATAGACGTGTATTAACACCACAGATCCCCATACGGTCCAAATCCCCAGTGATCGCTCATTATCACACATGCTAACAGCTCGACCTGTCAACACTTGCAGCTCGATAGTCATTAGCAGATACAACGTACACAAACATGAGCTCTCTTTTTCCAATACTCTTGCACTACACCGTAAGCCAAAGAGCCCATTTTCGATTTTCAGCTCAAATCTGAATTTTTTTCTTTCAGGTTTTCTCATGACCTTTTAAATCTGACCCACTGGTCTGAATGGTCCTAAACTGACCTGTAAACATAAAACAGCCTTCCATGACACGTTCATCAAAAAATCTACACATTTCCTAATATCACTGATATAATATTATATTTTGTTCTTTTATGAAATTAGAAGAAATTAAAAACTAGGGATGCACCGATGTATCAGCCGCCGATATTTATTGGCCGATTTTTGATTATTTTAAAGCCATCGGCATATCGGAAATAGTATAAAAAAGGGACAGTACCGATGGTTTATTAATTAACTGCATGGAGACAATGAGTTGCATGTCTGTTGCATAATCCAGAAAATATCACTTGTAAAAATAATAAAAAATATCATTTAACAAAATTAAATCTGTACAAAATATAGTTTGTCAGACAGTATAGTATGGCTATATGCAAATGTGACGCTGACGCATCCAACCAGTGAAACGGCCTGTAAATTCATCATAGGTAACGTTAAGTCGCAGTGGCAATGCCCTGGAGTTAGTTTATCTGAGGATAAACTACATAAAAATTTATATATAGGCCTATACACAAAATATATTTCACTTAAATCATTATCAGATTAACAAAATGAAAGAAAAAATTGTGCTGAGTTTGGATTATTCTAACGCACTCTGAAGTTCACGGAAAGGAAAGCCGTTTTCTTTATTTTATATATTCTTTATTCGACTCACGCGCACACACAACATATTTTTGCTAACTTGACATCGCAGCCTATTCATTATCAAAATAAAATACAGTTAAAGATACATAAAAAGTTACACTGCTCAATTTAAATAGTCCGTAGAGTCTGTACTGTTCAGTGTAACCACCGCCTCACTGTGCTGTTATAGCCTATGTAAAGGATGATGTTTTATTTCAAAAATGCGAGTGAGGAACAAAGCCTATAGTTTACATAATAATAATATTTTAGCATCCAGATACATTGTGAATATGGAAACATTTGGATTCGTGCAGAATGAGAGAGGTAGGCTTCAGTTTTGCATTTAAATTAATGTGTTTTGGCTTACAACTTTAGAGGATTTGTTGTGGAAAGAAGGGAACTAAAATAGCCTAATTGTGTTTGTAATATTTGTAAATATTTTGCTTTATTTACCGGTGTTTTAGCCTATATTATTTCTGAATGATAATAATAAAATAATAATAAAATGTGACGTACAGCCTGCTTATTTAGGCTGTTTTTTCCACTCAAAACGCTTATAGGAGTAGCGGTTTTTTTTATCCATGCTGCAAATATTTTTAAATATCTTGAAAAAATAGGCCTACTTTAATGTCTTTATGTCACGACTTTTCACTTTCACTTAAAGCGTTGATAGTATTTTCTTTTTTTTAATACATTTGGTCAAATTCTAGAAGAGATGATGCTGTATTGGCTATGACTAAGCACAAGATAGGCTACCAGATCAAGACCCTTATGGGTTTTTTTTTTTTCTTTTTGAGTAAAGAAAACGATGTACTTTATTATTATTATTATTATTATTATTATTATTATTATTATTATTATTATTATTATTATTATTATTATTATTATTATTATTGGCAAAGAAAAAGTTTTAAAAATAACATTATTTCGTTTTTAACCCCTGCTTTATGCAGTTGACCAATATCGTTATCGGAATTGGCCAATAGTTGTTTGTTAAAATTGGTATTGGTATTGGTGCATCCCTAATAAAAACCTTAAACATCTGTGGATTCACATCAACATTAACTCTTATTGTTAATGCTAACATGTATTACATTAGATGATAATTAGAGATTAGAATATAAATAATTTTTTATAGTTTTTACAATATTTTAGAATATATATATTTTAGAATATAAATCTAGATTTTCTAGAATTGTGTGTGTGTGTGTGTTTGTGTGTGTGTGTGTATATACCTATATATATATATGTATATATATATATAGATATATATATATATATATATATATATATTTTGTTTATTTATTTATTTTTTATTTTTTTGTTTTATTTATGATGGTAAAGCTGAATTTTCATACATATCTAAACCGATTTGAGCCAGTCTTTTGCGGAGTCTCTCTCATTTTGGTATTTCGTATTTGTGTTTATTATTAACTTTGTATATGAGGTAACATAGTAGTAAGTTGTCTGATCTTTACAGAGATTTCTAATCATTCATCTCTCAGCGAACTGATTATCAGTGGCATTTATTTCCATTTTCTTGTGTTTTCCCTCTTTCATTCAAACCCCTGCCGATTGAGCTGAAATTACTCATTCTCAGAAATCCTTCAACGCTGATAACACCAGTAGTTATGCCACATTGCTAGATGGAAACTTTGAATTTATGTGATATTTATTACGCCTGTGGCATTAACCGACTTTATCCCCAAAACAGAGCAAACTGCAGCCGCTGCATTAGCCGTCTTCACCATTCTGTGCAGCAAAATACATTTTGTAGATTGATTATCCTAACGCACAGCAGCGTTCCTGCCCAGGCTCAGCGCAAGAAATTCATTTTTTTCATGAACAAGTGATCACTACTTTGGTGTTTGTGTTCAAAATTGGGTGTGTTCTCATATTTCTGTGTTCTATTGAGGGAATGAGACATATTGAAACAACCACGGCCTTTATCAGCAACTGTCAGCATGAATGATTGGTGTAAGGAATGGTTGACGGTGGGATGTGGTTGGTAGTTAGCTTATATCCACATCAGGTTGCTATAGACACCTGTCAGTAGAATGTCTGTCTCTGCTTTGGCTGTACTTTTTTTGCCTGTAGATAAATGCTCTCTATTAAAAGGTTATTTTACATGTCCCATCTGATAACATTTTGTGGTGGTGTTAATGTTTAACTGGCCTGTAGCGTTAGAGGGCAGGTTCGTTGGGATCCCACCCCTGTGATCAGGTATCTTACGGTTCTGGTTAATGTTTAACAGAGTCCCCAGGTCGTCTGTCTGGCAACCTTTATAACTAGACCAACATACACTGCTGTTTTTAACGAGCAGCATATGTTTGGTTGAAGGTAGTGAATAGGATTTTTAAATGTACAAGAGTAGTTATTAGTATTTCTTTTATGAGTGGGTTTTCACTGTCACTGTTACTGTTGCTCATACTTTAAGGAATAGTTGTAAAAATGTCCTTACCCACAGACTATCCAAGATTTAGAAGAGTTTGTTTCTTCATCAGAACAGATTTGGAGAAATGTATCATTACGTCACTTGCTCACCAATGGATCCTCTGCAGTGAATGGGTGCCGTCAGAATAAAAGTCCAAACAAAAGATAAAACATCACAATTATCCACAAGTAATGTTTTGAGAAGTGAAAAGCTACAAGTTTGTAATAAATAAATGCAATATTAGGTCTTTTAACCTCACACTGTTGCTTCTGGATAAAATACGAGTCCTCTAATATCACTTTCTCCAGTGAAGAAGTTGTCTCGTCTGACTAAGGAGAGAAATGTACACAGATCAAGTACCTTTTACAAGCAAAAAGAGACCTCAGACCAAATATGTCTGTGGATTTTGATGTGAGAGGACAACAGGGGATGGTCTTTTTCGCTGCAAGAATCATCCTTATTTTAAAGTTAAAATGCCTTAATTATGGATTTGTTTCTTAAAAACATGCAGCTTTTTACTTTACAAGACATTAATTGCTGGACTGGAGTTGTGTAGATTATTGTGATGTTTTTATCGTCTGTTTGGACTCTGATTCTGACGGCACCCATTCACTGCAGAGGATCAATTGGTGAGCAAGTGTACTGTGTACTAGACAGGTTGTGTTTATATGCATGTTTATGGAGCTCCATCATACTGGCATCTCCATTCCTCTGAGTGGGACAGGAACATCATATATCCTACTATAATCATCCTCATAAAGTGGGGACCAGGATGGACCAGTTGTGTCTGCGAGGGGGTGGGTGGACTTAGATAAGATAATCCATAGTGTGGCAATGCTTCTCTGCCCTTGTTTGTCACTGTCATTGGACCTTTGTACCCAATATGTTTGCATTTAATTAAACAAAGCACACAACTTTACATCACTTTCTCGACCATCAATATCGCATCAGAATTGATTACCTCCTGCCTTAAAAAAATAAAAAATAAAGGAAGAACCTGACATGGAAACCTTCCTGGAACTAATTAGCAAGACTCAATGAGTGATATGACTTTAGGGCGAAAACACACAGGCACATTTGCTGAAGACAAAAGCTGCTGCCAATCCATCTTGATGTCTCTGTCACTATAGACACATGCAGGCATGCGAGCCAGACAGACGTTTTGTATTGTCAGCTAATCTTGGCATTGTACTAAATGCATTGTTTCCGTGGCTAATATGAATGCCTACTTAATAGTGCTGTGGTTTTCTGTATGTCTGTGGTCGCAGGTGAGCACAGCGTACATGTGTGTTATTACAGCCATTCATCTAGTTTCTGCTTGAATAAAAAGGGGAGCAGGTGTTGTCATTATTTAGACCTGATATTGACATCTCCATGCTCTTGGTGTCATATTAAAGCATATTAGTCCTCTGCAGTTTGTTGGCAGCTTTTTAAGCACCTTTAAGCATATAACATTATAATGGGGCTTGTTAAGGGGAGACAAAATTACTTTTCATTTGACAAATAAAAAAGGTGTTAAAATCTATTAGATGAAGAGAGTATGTAACCACATAGCAACCAAGAAAGTCTATCCGCCTTATTTTGCAAGAAAGAGAAAGCCTTTTCTTTGTATGAGTGAGACTTAGGATTTATTACCCGCTATAGGTAAATATAGGTCTGTTTATGATTGTGATAATAAATTCAAATATTATGATAACAAATACCAGTTTGCAATATAAATCACTATATTGGACTGTTTTTGTACAGGTAAAATAATTGGAAGCGAATTAAACTTATGAATGAAATCTCAAAATGTGTAACTTTAGGCCATTTACACTAAGGACGAAAACTGTAACGATAAAGAAAAATTGTTCTAAATTCCTATTTAAAGGGGTCATATGATGCGATTTCAAGTTTTCCTTTCTCTTTGGAGTGTTACAAGCTATTTGTGAATAGATAAGATCCCTAAAGATAAAAATTAAGACTCGTCCACGCCCTCCTAAAACACCTCATTTAAACATGCCCCCACATGTCTATGTCACGATGTGAGAAGATTTGCATAACACTGCCCAAATGTTCACACAAAGAAAGAAGGCGTAACTTTTATTGTTTTATTGTTGTTACAATGCTGGCTGTTCTGACACACAGCCTGTAAGTACGTTTTCATATTTAAAGGATTTGCCACTGAGATGATTCAAGTGCTAGTCTTGAGCAGTGTAGAGTAGTGCTTGTTGTTTGTCATTTCTCCAATCACAAATGCAGACATGGTTTTATGTTTACGCGGCGCGATGCAACGCAACACGTAAAAAGACAGTATAAGTCAATATAATCTGTAATTATGTCCCCACTGGATGCTACAAATGCCTCATTTAAAAACAATGGGTTTTAATGTTTTTGTTTCAGCGCTCCGGCCAATCAGAGCACACCTCGCTTTTCAGACCGATGAGCTTTGTAAAAATCAATGCGTTTCAGAAAGGCGGGGCATAGAGGAGAAACAATAATGTGTTTTTGTAACTTTAAACCACATAAACACATTTCATTACAGCAAATACACAAAATAATGTTCTTTTTAGCAACATCATATGACCCCTTTAAAAGAATAGCAGATAATTGCGTAGAGGAACAATAATTGCACAAAGGAACAAAATCATTGAAATCACTTTCAAAATGATTTTTTCCAGCTGATGTACAATAAAAAGGGTAACAGCCAATCAGCTATAAGTGAATGACAACGTAAGCCGCAACTTCAAGTTACAAACAGCTGCACCAGCTCTCAAATTCAAAATAATGTGGGGAAAGCTATCTGTTAGCATTTTTTTATTCATCACAATGGCAATTATTGGACTGCTACATGCAGCTCTGAAAGCAAAGCACACAATCATCTTTGCACATTGGCATGGGTATTTTATGAGTGCAGTCACCTGAACTGTAAATGCCATGTCAAATACAGGAATGCCTTGGCAACACTTTAGCATTTTGGTGGCTTTAATTTGCACAGGAAAGCTGCATCATGTTTTCATTAGAAATGTTTATTCTTTGGAACATCTGTTTATTCAAGGAGTTTTTGTGACAGTTATCGGCATTTCAGTTTATTACTATTACTTCATAGGAGCTTTTGGCGGTGGTTGTACAGTTCTGCTCGTGTTCGTTGGTTAGTTTGATATGTATCTCTCATTATCGCCCCTACCCTTCCGTTTTTATCTTGACCCTCGTTATCTCATGCCTTGTTGAAAAACACCTGTCTGAATTTCACCTCGAGTTGGATGCAGCGTTGTGAGAGCGCTAATGTATTCTGCTGACATTCTGAGGAATTATTAGCCCCAGATATTGTTTCTTGTACTGACATTCCGTTTGAATATTAGATGTGTCTGTTGATATAGAGTTATGATTCCCCACCTCCAGGTAAACTGCAAACATGCTCTCTCTGTGTCTGGGTCAAGTTTCATGTTTGTGTAAGAAATTTGACCATTGGCATTTCTCCTCCTGGTTTATGAAACATGAGCCTGATGCTACGCCGTTAAGTCAGCCGTTATATTGTTCTTGTAATTTTGATGATTGTCTTTCCTGAGGATCTATTGAAGTGTGCGATGAATCACAAAGATATGTAGTTTTGTAGGTTTTATATGCATTAAAATTGGTATTACTTGGAAATTAATGCACTTACAAATTCAGTTCAGTTAATTTTAGTTAATATTTTTTTCATTCATAAACAATCATATAATTTATGTTGCCTACTGCATTCATTAGAAAGCACTGAAAACATAGTAACCTAAACATAAATTACCTAGTCAAGTTCAAAATGAGTTAATATTGCTGAATCAACCTAAATACATTAATTTCTACCAACAAAACTCTTTTTTTATGGGTTAAATCAGGTAGATATAGCAGTAAAACTAAAAGCAATTGCAGTTAACAGTGGAGTTTTTGAGTGTGAGTTTTGTTAATAAAATGTAAGCGTATATGGCGTTTTGTTGTGTTTTAAATGTAAAACTTGGCCAAAGCATAATCTGTGCCCTGTTTTTTACATTATTTTACGTTTAATTAAGGGCAAAATGTGTTAATGAATTTAAATATGTTAAACTCTTGATAGTTAAAGGTATTATCAAGTAAGCCATTTTATCAAAAATGCAATTATAGAAAAAGTAATGTGTGTGTGCTAATATTATTTGATTGTCATTTAATATTTTTTTTATTTTATTATATATATATATATATATATATATATATATATATAAGAAACAATATATATATATATATATATATATATATATATATATATATATATATATATATATATTAATACTGATTTAAGGTGTGGGAACACTTCTTCCAAGCAGCCAAGTGAACATGGCCAATTCATGACTGACTCTATCACTAATTACACTTATGTATCAAAACTGTGTTTTCAGTGTGCTACAGCATCAGGCTGACGAGACCAGTCTGGACATTCCTGCCACCTCAAACCAGACCCAGATTCAGCCCCTGCTGCACCGTCTGCAGCAGCTGACGTCAGAATTTCAGAGCGCTCAGACCCAGCTGTGTCTGACCCAGGAGAGAGAGAGGGAGGCCAATGAGAAAGTGCAGAGGTGAGTACAGGCATGCACTTTCTGGTTTAACAAGGGAAAGTTTAAACAACATACCAAAACCATGTTAAACTATCAGTCTACCAGTTAAAATTTTGGAATGATTAGGATTTTTTAAATGTTTTTGAAGATATATTTATCATTACCAATGTTTTCACAAATGTTCTACTTAATATTTTTGTGGAAACAGTGATACACTACCGTTCAAATGTTTTGGCATAAAGACATTTAAATGCTATTCTTTCTTTTCATTAAAGAATTCTAAAAAATATATATATTCAGTTTTCACAAAAATATTAAGCACGCAACTGTTTTCAGCATTGATAATATGAAGAAATATTTCTTGAGCAGCAAATTAGCATATTAGAATGATTTCTGAAGGATCATGTGACACTGAAGACTGCAGTAGTGATGCTGAAAATTCAGCTTTTCATCACAAGAATAAATTACATTTTAAAATATGTTCAAATAGAAAACAGTTATTTAAAATTGTAATAATATTTTAATGTTTTACTGCATCATTAATCAAATAAATACAGTTTTCTTTGGTGAGCATAAGAGACTTCTCTCAAAAACATAAAATAATTCTTGATTATTCCAAACTTCTGACTAGTTTTCTGTGTGTATTTATATATAAAATTATTTTGATTATTTATTTCGATTTGGGTTCTTAGGATATTTTTTCACTTGATAATGACCTTGTCTTGTTTTGTCCTCAATTGCCCATTTACTCATTTACCCTTCTTTAGTTTCAAGTTCCAAACTTGTATGACTTACTTTCTTCTGTGAAACAGAAAAAAAGATGTTATACCAAATGTTCGTGCTGCTTTTTTCCATTCTGTGACAAGGAATGAGGACAGAGGCTGTTTAGCTGCAAATGAGAAAAAAGTACCATGAAAGCAAAATTACAAAATAAGTCTTTACAACTAAATCCACATGACTCATTTAGACTCCTTATATGATGCTTTTTGGTCATTTTTGGAGATCAGCAGTGTCGATCCTTATTTACTTTTATTGCATTGAAAAGAGCATGAACGTTCTTCATTTTGTGTTCCATTAAAGAAGCCTGTTTGGAGATATCCCTGCACTTGTTGGATGTTCTTAAAGCTTGTTCTCTCAGTCTCTCTAACCTTGCACTCATTATCTGTTCTGTACATTTATAAAAACTGGTCGCCTGGTAGAAATTCCCACTCTCTCCTTCTTGTCTCGCTCGCATGGGGGGCTCCCCACGCAAAGCAAACACAGGCCGGCTTGCTGATCTATTTACATGATGAATTAACCAAAGGGGGTGGAGATGCTGAGCTGAGGGGGTGCTCAAAACACAGAGAGAACCCCCCTCACTACCCCATCACAATGACAGAACTTTAGTGCACTGTTTACACATGCCGCTCTGAAGGGTAAGATCACACAGCCTCTGTTGCATGACATGAAACTCCATATCCCACAATGCACTTTGCTTTGACCAGTGCTGCTGTCCTCACAGACAGCAAGTGTGTATCAGAGCAGCTTGTTTGTGTACACTGGTCTGACCAAGCGGCGTCCGCAGTGCAAGGTTCAAACGTGTGAGTCACTACTGTCTGCAGCATAGAGTCTCTGTGTAGTATTACTGGAAGCTAACAAGTTCCCTGTATTCTGAGAATCAGCATGTTATTTATTGCTCAAGGCCCTGAATTTGTGCCAAATCACTACTTAAAGGAATAGTTCACCCAAAAATGAGCATCATTTATTCACCCTCATGACTTTCTTTGTTCTGTGGAACACAAAAGAAGATATTTTGAAGAATGTTGGACCTCGCTGATTTTCATTGCATGGGGGAAAAGAACATTGAGACATTTCTCAAAGTATCTTCTTTTGTGTTCCACAGAACAAAGAAAGTCAAACAGCTTTGGAACAACATTAGGGTGAGTAAATGATGATAAAATGTTAATTTTTGGGTGAGCTGTTCATTTAAAGGAGTACTCCACCTAAAGACAAAATTCAGTCATATTATTTACTCACCCTCACATCATTTCAAATATGTTTATATAGGATATATTTATTTGAGTTCTGTTTTGTACATAGTGATCATGACCATGTTTTCAGAGAAAAATTTGAATTTGGTCTGTTCCATGTAAGCCATCATATGACACCAGGAGACTTGAAATATAGCATATGAGTCACATGGACTGCCTTTCTGATTATTATTTTTTACATTCACTGATGTGTTATTTTAGTATCATTGAGATATCAATATAGATTCTATTTATATTTAGAATTATATTTTTTTTATTTTAGCAATTTGGTTGTTTGTCGTTTTTAAAAAAAAAATTATCATATGTTGAAATAGTTGTCGTAATGAATTTTTATTTCAGTTTCAGTCTTAGTTTCAGTCTCAGTTATTTTAGCACATCAATTTAAATTAAATGAAAATGAGAAATGTTGCTTTGGCAACTAACTGAAGTAAAATAAGACTAGGTTTTATTTCAAGTAATAATGTTTTATTTATTTATTTATTTATTTTCAGTTTTTAGATTTAGATATAAAAACTTTGCTCAGAACAAATGTGCAAAAATTTTACCTTTAGCTACACAGCATCTTATTACAGGGACAGTAACCAATATAAGTGAAAACTTATCTACCTCTAAAAGGTGCATACAGTATTTGTACCTTGTAAAAATATGTGCCCTCATGTAGTAATGATTAGGATCAAGGTGATGGCTATTTTGTCTCATAGAGCAAAGGATTACAGTGTCAGCTTCTGCATGAGTGTACAACTGGGATCGTCCACAGTAAGTGGAAGGGGAACCGCAGTCGCACCTGACCACTAGCTGACATTCAGATGGATGCCCTGCACTCACCGGGCTCCGGGCGGCCTGTGGGAAGCCGCTCTGACGTGGGCCTCGTCGCATGACGGTGAGAAGAATGCAGGGGTGATGTGATCAGCCTCCAGGCTCCTACAGCGAGGTGAGCCGGAGAGGAGAAAGCCCAGTGCTGGCCCAGAATGTGGCACCTGAGTGCCGTTCCTCCAGGCCCATTGACGGAGGAGCTGAGCTGAATGTCTAATGACCTGCTGTATCAAATTTGGCCGTGAGAAGTGCACAAAGGACCTTTTCATTGGCCCAACGGCCCACAAATGGGCTGCGGCTGGTACGTCCCATCAGGGGTTATTAGGGATGTTTACTAAAACTAAAACCATTACAAAAAAAAAAAAAATACTTTTGTTACTTGAAATAAAATACACTTTAACATTTTTAATTTTATTATATTTATTATAAATGCACTTATTTTATTTCAGCTAGTTGCTGAGGGAACATTTCTCAGTTTCATGTAGTTTAACTTGATGTACTAAAATAACTAAAATAAAAAATACAGACAATATATACAAGTAATAAAAATAACAAAAAATAAAAAAAACTGTACTTATTGTACTAAAATAACTAAAACTTTAACTAAAATAACCATTCATACAAACTATATAGACATATTATATATATATATATTTTTACAGTATATATATATATATATATATTTTTTTTTACAGTATATATATATATATATATATATATATATATATATATATATATATATATATATATATATATACTGTAAAAATTACAAAAACACAACAAAATTACTAAAACTTTGACTAAAATTAAAAACAAATATAAAAATAAAAACGCATTCAGAATATGAATAAAAAACTACATATATATATATATATATATATATATATATATATATATATATATATATATATATTACTGTAAAAATTACAAAAACACAACAAAATTACTAAAACTTTGACTAAAATTAAAAACAAATATAAAAATAAAAAATAAATAAAAATATAAATAAAAAAACTACATATATATATATATATATATATATATATATATATGTTTATATAATGTAAGCATTTTAAAAAATAAAAACTAATTCAGAATATTAATAAAAATGATAACACTGGTACTAAAATAACACTGGTCGTATCATGCTGCAGTCTGACAGGCTTCCTCCTCAGCGGCCTGTTTTTGTCCCGTGCATCGCTAAAACCCCTGCTACATCCGCCTGAGTTATCAGTGTGATCTTATAGCATTTCATGCAAGCGTTTTTGTCAGGCATTGTCGTGGCATAATTATAGATTACAAACAGGATCTTCTTTTGCATTGAAACATGGATATGTTGTCGTGCCATACATAAAACGTGCTGTTGTTTAGAATTTATGCACGGCTGCTGTTTACTCTGTGTTATTTGAGCTGGAATTGTTGGTTTTGCGACTCCGTGAATTCTTAATCGGGATTTGTGCTTTTGCCGGCTCTTCCCTCACGTGTATGTTTGGGTTTACGGCCACTCTCTGCAAACAGTGTTCACCAAATCCTCCCCAGCCCGCAGGCACACCTTGGAGATCCTGCCACGGAAAGGCAGACCTGTTAATTGTGCAAACATGACAGGGAGGCTAATTAATATATTTAATATGCTTAAAATTTGCACACAAGGGGGAAAGGTGTTTCCATGCATGTTTATGGAGGAGAGAGACAGTCTTGTGGTGTCTGTCTGCATGTTTGTGTGTTTTGGGTGGAAGTGGATTGCTTGTGTGATATGAAGGCTGTTTGCTTATATATATGTATATATGCTTATGTGCGTGGCCTGTTCATTTAGCAACATTGACCTTTTATAAATATTAGTCTGCTGTTTTGAACCATCCCCTCCCCCTCATCTTCCCCACTTTCGCTCCAAAGTGATGCATTACTCTTGGCCACAGAGCGCCTCTGAGAAATACATATGGTCCTGCGGCTGCTCTTCAATCTCCCTGTACGGGAAAACAGGTGGAGACTTCGGCGGGAGCAAGGCTTGGGTCAGACCACTCCCATATGCTCACTTGATAAGACTCACTCAGTAGACAATATGAGCACTGGCTATGCTAAGCACGTCTTGTCAGGATTGCTATGAAGGCTGATAGAGCTGGCCTTGCTTTGTTGTTGTAAGACCGCTTCAACTCAATGTTATTGGCTCTTTTTATTTGAAAAAGCTTGGATTTAACAGTCCTGAGCTCTCTACAACCTTCTACATTTGTTATGCATACATTTATTTAATGTAATGAATGAATTTATTAAAAACTTTCAAGTCTGATTTTCAGACCACTGCATTAAGTACTGAAAGACTGACTCTGAGTATTATAGAGACTTGGATCTTATAAGCAATCATGCCAACTTAACATTGTGCTTATGGCGAAAAAAAATTTAAAAAGTACCGTATTTTTTCTTCATAAAGTGTATAAATCTTGTAATTGAATTTATGCATTGTCTAAAATAAATGACTAATTTATGCATACAATTTTCTTTTCATAGTTTTTTTTTTTTTTTGTCTGTCTGTCATCTTTAATTGAGAGATTCTAATCTGAACAAATTTGAGATTTATACATTAGATAAATTGCATTTTTATTTTTTGGTGTTTTATAGATGGATAGATGGATATAGATATAGATTTATATAGATAGATAGATAGATAGATAGATAGATAGATAGATAGATAGATAGATAGATAGATAGATGTATACAGTATTTATATATATAGAGAAAGAGTATTAGTATAGTTTTGTTGTGCTTTTTTGATCACTTAGTTTTTTTATATGTCTATAGTTTGTTCATTTTCATATATAGACATAACAAACAATGCATTGAATTTAAATAAAATGTATAAGCAAATCTCAAATTAGTTTGAAATATTCACACACTAATATATAAATTATAATTTGATATAAAAAAGTGATTCTATGTAGCTTGAATATTATAACAAATAATAATCAGAAACCTTTTCTTTAATTCATGTTAATTTTTTAAGTAACGTCACTTTAAAGGAGTTTCGGTTTTAGTTCTGTAAATTAAGAGTCCTGATTTAATCTATTTTGTCATATTATCACATTTTTTATTTATTGCGTAGTATAACATAATTTGAAGTAATGTCAAAGTTTCTGGAGAGTATATTTTTTGGAGCGGAAGCAGCATTTGTTTGGATGGAGAGAAGCAGGTCTGCTTTCGTTCCCCATTATCCATTTGCTCCTGAAGAATCCCTTCACCCATCTAGATCTCCCTCCATTTCCACAGAGTCTGTGGGATCATCGCCCTCATAAGCACAGGTTTACTCACCCCGACCAATCACATGACACCACACACAGGCTTCTGTTTGCCGGAGTAAAGGCAGGCGGATATTTGGAGGATTTGGGCATTGACACCAGCATGGATGTCTCACCCACTTTAAGAAGTGTCTACATCCACTCTCCGCATCTTTCCGTTCCTCCAAGAGCGCCCTTGTGTGAGGAGAAAACAGCTAAGAGCTGGCCTGCGTTTGTCTTGCTCTTCTTTCATTTACACAGTCACTTATTTCTGCCTTCCCTCTCTCTGTCTTTCCGTTCTCAGATTGGAGCGGCTGGTGGAGGTGTTACGGAAGAAAGTGGGCACTGGCAGTGTCCGGAAAGTCATCTGACTGACTGGCCGGCGGGCGACCCGAGCAGACGGCCACATCTGGTGACCAGGCTGCAGCGTTTAACTCTGAGCAAACAGCCGAAGCCTGGCCTGGGCAAACACAGGCTGGAAGTGGCGTTCTTTCTCTCAGCCCTGTTCTCATTCCAGCCCAGGCTCAGAAACACCATCGTAAATGTTTAACCACATTCTCTCTGCAGTCACCAATGAAACTACTGCTGCCAGCCCTTTACCTCCACACTCTTATCTGCTACTCCAAAGGTTTTCTTTCTTTCATTCTTTCTCTCCTCTCAGTCGATTTTTACTTACAATGTGACGTTAAGTCTGGTTAAACAAGGCAGATTTGTTTGGACGATTACTTTGTGAGGTACCGAGACTTTATTTTTCATAGAAAGCCAGCTGTTTCTGGACAAAGCTGGGATTTGGGGATGGACAAACTAGACTATAGATATTTTACATTTTTTCCCAAATTAATAAAGGGAGTTATAACAACAATATTCAGTGTATCAGTCGACACAATCAGTATTTATGATCATGAATGCTTGTTTGGTATTTACTCTTACATGTTATTTAATAATAAATTGTTTCTGTGATTATCAATTAGTGTTTTTAGATATATTGGCAATAGAAATGATAGGATAAATCCTAAAAAATCATCAAATCAAATCTAACTATGCAGTCCACCAATAGAGAATATAGTTGTATAATTGTTAATTATTTGTTTGTTTTACATGAATGACACGAACCCTCTTATTTAAGTAAATATGAAGTCTTTTTGAGGAGAAATTCGTCTTATTTTTTTTTCCTTTTTTTTAAATTTTGTTTCTAATTAAAATTAATTTTAAAACTACATAATCATATTCTAAACACAACTATTCAATCAAACCCATAAATAACGGTCTTTTAATTCAAGTTACATACACTAAATATTGTGCTGGGTGAAATATTATTGAAATATTTACAATTATTCTTTACTTTTAATACTTTTTTCAATGTGTTCTTAAAATTTGGATTGTTTATTGCAAACACGATTTAAAATCATACCCCAACATTTTTATAAAAAAAAAAAAAAAAAAAAGTCAATTAATTTGGGAAGTGCACAATATTGTGGGAATGGCAGTTCTGAAAAAAGGGGGTTGATGATTCTTTGAATTCTTATTAATGTGTTGCGAGTGTTTAATGGGAAGTGCTTTGCATGCTGATAATTTACAAACATAAAATGGGCCAAAGAGATCTGTCGACCTTTACCAACGACTAGATACTCCAAACAATTATATAAGCATGCTTAATGTTGCCTTTCCCTGTCTGTCCTTCAGCAGAGCTCTTCTTCAGCCTGATCGATTATGTACTCAGAAATATGTTAGATGCACCGGTGAATAAAGAAAGGGCTGTTTAGGCCAGACGTGCCACTGAGTGTCCCTCCCCTCAAATAAACGCCCGACACCAGGACAATCTTGTTGATTTTCCTCTTATAGGTTACCGTGGAGATGGCACAACCTGGGTGTCCCGCCACATCCCTATGGAAAACACTTGCCCTTTGATGGTGCAACTTTTTTTTTTTTTTTGGGCCGAAAACTTTTTTTTTGAAATGTGTGTTCTTAAATAATTTGTTTGAGATGTACGTGTTTTAAGAGATTTGTTTGAGATGTGGGTGTGGAGGCTGGAGGCTGTGTTTATTGGGGCATGTGGAGAGAAATGCCCCATTATCACCCCCAAATTCAGTGTGCGTGATCATCGACTTACAAAAAAACTTTTATACGCTTTAATTAAAACCGTGTTTCGGTTGCACATATTGAATGACCCTTAGAGAAAAGCACCACTGATCCGGTTGCTATAACGACACCAAATATTTCAAGCTCTCTCTTTTTCTCTGTCTGCTTCTGTCTTTCTCATAGTAGCTGTTTATTTATACAAATATAGTGCACATTTTCTTTGGGACGTTTTTATTTTTTCCCAGGTTCTGATCAAGCTGATAAATTTGTGTTGTTTGGAATGTTAAAACTGTGCATTGTTGACATGGATAGCCTTATAAATTAAATAAAACATTTTATTATAAATTAAAAATATAAAATATAAATATTAATTTAGACTAGAGTACCAGAATTTCATAATAGCCTATTTAAGCTTGCTAATCTTTTAAATTTAATTAAAGATTCCAAAGGGTTGTTTGCAGCAACAAGAACCATTTTTGGTTTCCCAAAGAACCTTTTAGTGAACTGTTCTTAAAAGAACCATTTTTATAAGTGAGAAAAAATATTTGAATAATCTAAAGAACCTTTATTTTTAAGAGTGCAAATTTTTTGAATAGAATAGAATGAATGGACTTTTTGCATTATTCATTTGAAATATTGCATTCTTTTAAATGCACTATTCTCATATTCGTCGAATAATAAATTATATTTAAAAAAAAGAAAAAGAAAAATGCACTATGCAGTGAAACTCCAACGAAAGCAACTGGCCGTTTCTATCCAAAAGCCCCTGCTGTAGAATAATGAAGACACAAAAAACGGAACACCGCGAGGGGAGTGCAAGACCACCAACCTGACATGGTCGATGCATATTAGAGGGGCACAAAGCTCTAATAAACTTCTCCCGTATCATTTTTAATGGAAAAGCAGCTGCTTCTAAAGCTGATGTCGGATAGAGATCTCTCCCTCTTCTCTCTCGCCCTTTGAAATCCCCTTTCTTTCGTATGTGTGATTCTGAAGGGGTATTGCTTTGCTCTTTTCGTTGGCCAAGCACAATTGTGTTATTGGAGATAATTAATTCAATCCCCTATCAGAAGGTATTAGGAGCGCCTTGGCCCTGTAGTGCTTTTCCAAACTCAGAATGAAAAGAGGGAGAAGAAAGGTCTACGGGTAGACCCGCTGATGGGCGCTTTGAACTAAAGGGCCGTGCGTATTGTTGTCGAAATTTTGCTCCATAAGGCTGAAGAAAGCGCCAGAGCTTTTGACGGGGAACGAGAAATGCCACATAAGTTTGAACGCTGCCTGCTGATCGCATATGTTAAGCCTGGCTCGTTTAAAGATGTGCACTAATTGTGCAATGCAACATATAAATGTAGAAAAGCGTTGTATAGAAATAAAACCGTTAAAATGTTGCCCTGTACAATCACTGCGTCAATTACAAACAATAAAATTCCCATGCGAATGGCTGCATATCTAAATTATACATGCCAGTATGTAAATTTGTTATTCCTTTCAATGCACTCGTCAAGAGTTTTCCCTAAAATGTGTTAAATGTTTCTCCACTGCCCTTGTAAACTGTTGGCTTGCTCTTGGATTTTCAGAAGCGCATATTAATAATGCTTTGCTTTCATTATCATCATCAGCTTCTCGTTGACATGAGCAGACCATTTCGAGTCATAAAGATTTGTAAATGATTTAAATAAAACAATGTTTCCGATAAAGCATTTGATTATGTGAAAATCAAATATACATAACCAAATCACACCTAACGCAGCGATACAACAATGTGATTTATGAACTCTGAAATGTAGTTATTTTAAATAATGTCAATTAAAGACTATAATGAGCTAACTAAAATGATAAGAATTAATTGTATAATATTTTTCATTTGTATTTTATTTATAGTTTGAATTTGTATTTTATTTAATCAATCCCCTAAACCTCACATGGTTTATTTGTTATGCGTAAGCAGGCATTTCTGTTAGATAGCCTATTTAGACATTCTTAGGTAAATATATAAAATGTAAAACGATCTGTTTTATAATGCACATACCGTGCGCAAGAGAGAATATAATTTAGATCATTTAAACATGCAGTTAAACGTGATTTTAAACCTTACAATAATAGATCGTTACCCCCAAAAAGTACAATTTTACTTTCTAAAATTATAAGTTTTTATTATTATTTAAAATTTTCAGTATCGATTATTGCAATTAATCTATAACTTTTCCATCTCCACTAGGCTAAATGTTTCTGTCGCGAGTTCTACTTCAGTATCAGATAAATCGACCCCACTTTAGGGAGAAAAAAATGTTTTCTTTATTCTAAATCGAATTAAAAATTCAAAGCACAAATATCAGCTGTTTAAACTTATTTTATAGGCTGCACATATCGAGATTTCTCAAGCCTGAAGTCAATTATCCATTTTATTTACGCATCGGGGGGGAATTACAAGATAATTAAATGAATTTCACGGCTACTCAGCCAAAATGCGTGTATACAAAATACCATGATCAAAGTCAAATCTGTTCAGGTTCACGTGCCCATCATGTAGGTTACGCTCCACAAAAAGATGATTTGGCCTCTCTATGATATTGTTTAAAATCCCATTTAAAACGAGATCGGATCTTTTATGAAGCGAGTCTTTGAGGCTGCGCGTGTGTTAGACTTGGATTTTCTCTTGGTCTTTTACCAACAGCAAGTCAAAACCAGACAGGCTCAGCCAAAAGCTGGCTTTGAAAGCAGAGCTTATTTAGAAGAATTTCATTTGATTAAAATAGCATCTATTTCTGTTTATTTCAAATTATTATTGAGCATGCATTGCTTTTAATAGATTGGACACAAAATAATGCAAATGCAAAAGAATAAATAAAACAATTCTTTTAAAAAAATTAATCGAAATAAAGAAAACCAGATATTCCTATTAAATTATCATGGTTTTTTTTTTTTTTTTTTTTATCAATTGCGAATGTATTTTCACGAAAAATGCATGCGTAAAAGCGCCTTCATAATTTCACCTCTTTGTATAAAAATGTCACAAACGTTTTGCTTGCTTAAGAAATCCATATTTTATTCACAATGCATTTCCACCTTGGATTAATTTCAATACAAGATTGGGAAGTTTTTTGTTTGTTTGTTTTTTTTTTTTTTGTCAAAATGAGGTAAGTAAACCCCAAAAATAATGAGTAAAATGACAACATTCAAATACATCTGCAACAGACAGGGCCATCGCTTTTATACCAGCAACAAGACCAAAGTTGACCTTCATTCGTGCACGTTGCAACACGAAGGGGACCTACAGATTTGGGGATCACAACAGGTATTTTACAAGCTCAAAATGATTTAAATACACTAGCAATGATTTATAACTGGGATATACAATCATTGGGAACACTTTACAATATTTTATTATACACACACATTTTGTTATATTTTAAAGTAACAGTTCTTTTGCACCAAGTGCATGCAAAAAATAAAATAAAGTTGTTGTTTTTTTGTTTTGTTTTTTGTAGTTGTTTTTTTTTTTCGTCGCCAACTGACTAAGATGTATTAAGAACAGGCCTGGAATACACACCTTGGTAGTAAGAGGCCTCTAAAGCCGAAGGGTCCATGCTGGCTCTCCCTGCCATGGGCAAACTGGAAGACATGCCTGAGCCATAAGAGGAATATTGCAACGCTTGTTCGTACGCTTTCAATTCCAGTTTATGCTGTTGCTCTGAAGAGGACATTAAATTATTGATGGAAAACGGGTGGTTGAAGGAGTAATGGGGGTCTCCTTTGAGGTGCAGCTGGGGTTCGTGGGCCATTGAGTGCAGCGAGGACAGGGATGTGGACACGGGGTGCACCTGTGGGCCAGTGCTCTTCAGTTCAGAGCCGGCGGTGCTGGCGCTCCTGTGGTCCAAACTGGGAGGACTGGACGATTGGTTCGAGGAGGTTATGGAGCTCGAGTCCATGTGGCCAGGTTTGCTGCTGGTGCTGTCGCTGGCCGGCGAGCCCGAGCCGCTCGACTGCTCTCGCTTTCCATCTGACCTCTTTCCGTCCGTCAACTTTTTTTCGCATTTAAAGCGCTTCTGTCTTCGCAGGTAACAGCCATTCTCAAACATATTCCCAGAATCGGGGTGCAGAGCCCAATAGGAGCCCTTTCCCGGTTTGTCGGGCGACCGGGACACTTTGACGAAGCAGTCGTTGAAAGACAACGAGTGCCTGATGGAGTTCTGCCACCTCTGCTGGTTCTGACGGTAGTAGGGGAACAGGTCCATTATCCACTGGTAAATCTCACTTAAGGTAAGCATTTTGCTGGGAGCCTGCTGGATGGCCATTGTGATGAGGGAGATGTAAGAGTAGGGCGGCTTGGCGTGCGGGTAACTTCTCCTGAAAGTCTTGTTGTCTCTGGCCCGGTTCAGGTTGGGCTGCGCGTATGTCATGGAGCTCATGGTGGGGCTCATGCCGGAGTACGGGTTCAGAGCGTTCATGGAGCTGTGCTGAGCCGTCATGGCGTTCAGGTTAGACGGGCTGAGCGCGGTGCCCATGCTCGCCACGCCGCTGCTCATCCCGTTCATGGCTCCGGTGGCACCCGGAGGCATCCCGGCCATTGTGCCCGGGCTCAGTCCCGCACTCAACCCTGGGTTCGCGTAGGACATGTTGAAACAACTGGAAGTCATATTCCCACTGGTGGACATGCCCATGTAACTGTTCATGTTATTCATGGAGCTCAGCCCAGCGTTCATGCTGCTGTTCGTCATGGGAGAATAGACCTGAAATAAATAAATCGTGGCATTTAGTACAATAAAATATTATTAATCACCACTATTATTATAGAATATAATTTCACATCTCATCTCCTATACTCTCTGAGACAATAACGTAATTTCCCCTATTTAAAAAAATAATAATTCGTAATTTAAATAGCAGCCTAAGCCAACAGTATAAACCGAGTTAACCAAAATATAAAAAAAAACACATTTATACAACAAAAAAATAATATATATATTTAAAAATGAGAGAACATTAAAAATAAAAATATATATGTTAAAATTTTTATTATTCTCCTCTTAAAAAAATAACGAAATATTAAATGTGCAATTGCTGTTGCGCGTGACGTATTTTTTCCACAGCACAAATATAGACTGTTTTATAGAATTTAACTTACTTAATACAGCAAATTTGCTCAAATTAAACGAGACAAAATAGCAGGCTATCTTGTAAATTTGTGTAATATATATATATAATCGATAATAAATTTAATAAAAAATAGTTTAGTCAGCTACTAATTTTAAATCGTTTATATTTATTCGATAGACAATTGTTATTTACTAAACTCTTCCAATATCAGACTATTGTGACCCACTTGCAATGGCATCGCTACTGCCACCAAGTGGGTTGATCAATGGCTGATATTTTCTCAGCTTCAGATCACAGTTCAGTGGAATATATATTTACATTTATTTTGCAGTTTTTTTAAAAGTGATTTGCGCCTCGGTTTCATTCGGTTGCCAAATTATTTACGAGCATGCAGCATTAAACTTTCTGGCTATTCCAGAAGCTCTGAGTGGAAGTAGTCGTCTCTCACCTCTTGTGCATTTTTGTAGTAGCTGCTCCAGTCTGGAGTTTCGTGTCCTTCCATTTTCACTGCGCCCAACATTATGGAGGAAATCCGCAGCTCGTGCACATGCAGTTCGCAGACTCACAGTGTGTGCGTGTGTGTGTGCGCGCGCGCGTCCTGGCACCGCGCAGTCACTGGTGGGATGTTGTGCGCGGCTTTAGGTAAAGTGAGGAAATGTTGGGACTGAACTGGAGATCTTCCCCTGCCTGTTACGTAGGACACGGTACAGCCCACTTTCTATGTCTCATTTGCCTGGATCTCTCTCCTTCTTCCAGGAACACTGCTGTTTTTAAACAGGAATGGCCCGTGTGTTTTATTTCACAATACTATTCACAGGAAAAAGTAAAAAAAAAAAAAAAAAAAAAAAATTCAACACGAATAAACACATAATGTTGCATAATATTACATATACAAAGTCTCTTAACATTTTTGATTATTTTTATTTGTTTTTATTATTATTTTGCAAAATAACAGAAGTATTGTATAATAACTTTAATTGATAACAACGTATATTAGGGTACAACGGTGCTTAAGGCCCACCTTAAGAAAAAATGTGATATTTACTGCGCCTAAAATGTATAATTTAGGAAAAATATATACGTTGTATTGGACATTAATGGAGCAACAGATTTTGTGTGAGTTGTTTATTTTGTTTAAAAATCTTATAAATGTATGAGGTGGCATGAGGGGTAAAAGGCACACGGTATTGATAAAAATACTTCAGGTAAAATAATGTTTTTTAAAATAAGGTGTAAGTTAATACTTGTTCTAAACAATAACTTTAGCAAAGTTTGTACTATTTTTCTGCTTATTTTGAAAAAAAAAAATATTTTTTTGTTTAATAAATGTACTGTCATTAAAATATGTTAATATAAAAAATATATTTTAAAATACAGAAACAATTTTTTTTAAATAAGTAAAGATTCTGGAAGTATTAAAGGAGATCCGATAATAATTGAGATTACAGTAGTAACACAAAATGATATTTTATTATATGATAGCCTATGATTAATATCATGTTTTTAAATATGATTGTTTCATTCTAAACATGGTGATTATCTCTAATATGGACACCCAACATAATATATGATATTTACCATCTGAATCTAATCATATCATGTCAAGAAATGGAAAAGCCAATTATTATGTTAATTACTGTGCCTTTAGTCCCAACAGCAGGGGTGCTTTTTACCCCAAATACCATACTTTTACACATTCTTTCGTTATTTAAAATGTGTTGTTTTAATTTTCTTAAACAAAACTGAAAATCATAAAGAAGACATATGTCTGAAAATATATGCATTAATTTGATTGCACTGCTGCGCGCGATCGTGTTAACGAACAGACACATACACACGTGCATCTTGAAAAGCGAATGTTTTAAAAAATGCTTCGCCACGTTTTTGTGCCATCTAGTGTTTTAGATGAAAATAATATCAAAGGCACCTTTCACCACTGGATGCCTTTAGCCCCGTTGTACCATAATGTAATATAGTAATATTTTATATTTGCTTAATTTTCATAACATGAAAGGCCCATCCTTCATTAATATGCCTATAGGAAATGTTATATAATGCTAACGTGTTCATACAAAAAATATATACGAATCATAAAATTTCTTACTGGGCTTATTTGTTCAGTACGTAAATAACGATCTGTTAAGCATTATTTAATGTAGTAATATTGATTAATGTTTTTCTTGAAAGTATTCATGCTTGTTTCAATGATTTTAAATGATTTTTACTTCATAAAATTATTGTAAAATGTTAACAAAATATTGCTGTTTGATGTATATTTAAATATCATAATGCATGAAAATGTATGTATTCTACAAAATTTAACCAGGCCTGTTTAAATAATTTAATAGAAAACCTAGACATTTAATATTTTAAAATGTATAATACAGATACAGATTTAAGTAATGCATTTCAATGTATTTTTGTTAAAAATTGTTTCCAAACCTGAACAAGCTTCACAGAATAGCAGATGAAATATTATTAATTTTGTAATAACTTTGGAGGCTGTTTATTTTGGTAGCGAGTCCTGCATTTAGGAAGGACCTGGAAACCCCAGCATCTCCCTCCTCTTATTGCTCAGATAAACAAGAGATCAGATTTCCCACTGTACACCTGCTAATGAGCGAATGACAGCGCTGATCATCCACTTACAGCGGATTATCTCCAGTCATCTCTCACACCATTAGAGCACAGATCGATTCCTCACAGGACGGAATGAAATGGCCCTTGAAGCAAAGAACATTAGACCATGTCAAAGCCCCCATGAGAGACATATACAGAGAGGGAGGGAGGGATAGAGAGTACCATCATTGCCTTGTCAGTAGTAGATTAAATGCATGATTTATAAAATACATTTTAAACTGGCTGTTATGTATGTATTTATTTATTTAGCTCCGATGTATAGTTTCTTCAGATCAATAGGTTACAAATATAGTTTTAGAAAATAAAAGCAGGTCTACGTTTTAGAATGTAAAACCTTTTTTATTCTAATCGAAACTTTCATTTATGTGCATTTAATGTGTTAATGTATTTAGGCGATTTCTCTCTCTCTCTCTCTCTCTCTGTTCTAAGATTACGTGTGAATGGAAGGGAATGTTTCCACTAAAGCTCACAATGATTCCTATTTAATTATTATTATTATTTATTTATTTATTTATTTATTTATTTATTATTATTATTTGGCAAATCTGAACAATTGAGTGCAAAATACAGAATGCTATATGCGTAAATAAAAATGCATACAGGGCAAATAACAGTTATTAACAACAACATGATGTAGCTCTTGAATATTTCCATGTGAAGATTTTCTCTGACTGGCACGCGCACGGCCACGGCTGGTTGCTAGGAGACGCTGTTTGGCGTTTCACTGTTTGAGTTTCTGAGGTAAAAACCTGGAGTTATCTTTCAGCCGATACAATTTAATTTGAAGTAAATTTCAAGGCGGGAATACATTCATGAAAAGGTAAGATGCTTTTAAAGAATACTTTTAAATGTTTTTAGATTTGTTGCGTCACAGCATGATAAAAAGCAACTTTTGAGATAGAAAGCTAGCTGGCTAACTACTGTAACTTATATTAGCGTTTATAGCTTTGAAAAAAAGTTACAGTTTATACATTTTTACAAATTTATGTCTTTAAAAGTAGCACACACGTGTAAAGATAATGTTTAATTATTATTTAAGACTCGTGAGAATATAGAATAGCACAACATTACAAAATTCAGTAGACAGAACTGAATTCGTAATATATAACTTATATTCTACTATATACTGTTTATATAATATTTTACAGATATGGGTCTTTACACAAATGTGGAAGCAAAAATGTTCAGAAATGAGGCAAAAGGTGTTTTTTGTCCCCAAAATTAACCATAACTGTTTTTTAAAAAAAGAAGGTACACTGATTTACTTCTGTTTTTATTTCCTTTTCATTTCCAGGATTTCCAATATATGAAGTGCCCATATAAATCCAATCAGAACAGAAGCAGACTTCTTTCTTACCTTGCCAGGTGAGCCCTGTCATCACAGATTTCCCCCGCATCCTGACAAAACCCAGCTGTGTTGGGTCTCAAATAGACTTTCACTTTCCTCTCCTCTGCAATCTGCCCCCTAAATCCATGTCTCAACAAAGACCTACAGAATGAGCTGGGGTCAGAGCACAAGCCCAAACATTTCCTCCACAGACAAATCAGGGAACACAATGGCTCTTCCAAAACTTAAAGCCAGGCATGGGATTGTCAGAAAGCCCGTCATAGCCTCTCTCGCAGGGACCACCAAAGCAGTATCCTTGTCCCAAAGGCCGCAACCTCCTGCTAAGCCCAGATCAGAGAGGCCTTTATCAGCAGGTGGATCTTACAAACCTTGCACACTTGCTCAGCAGGTTTCAGGTGAGGAGACGAAAAACTTCAGCAATCGACAGCCGGATTCGGGCAGCTGTAATGACAATGAGGTGTCAGGCTCTGTGAATTCAGCACAGAATGGGCATAAAAGAGCGCAGAGAGGAAAGAGTGAAACATTCCGGGAGCCTCATAAACATCAAACTCTCTCCAAACACAGCAGCTCCCAGAGTCACACCAGCAGCGCTGGCTCAAGCAACATCCCAAGTGTCAAATCCACCTCTGAGCTGCTAAATGAAGCCAGACTTATTGCTGGACCTGAGCTGCCAGATGAGGTTGACCAGCAGAGGTCGCCAAATGAGACCTTAGCAGACACGTTAGTGAAGGGAAGCGGGCACATAGAGGAGGATAGTGGTGCTGTTGTACATTCTATGGAAAGAGAAGCTGGACACAGTTGCAGCTCTGATAATAAGGTTAGCATTTTATTTTATATAAATTAGTACACATGAAAAGAGAAGTTGGACACAGCTGCATCTCTGATGATGAGCTTAACGTTAGCTGTTTATTTATTTTATATGTATTAGTTTAATAGCATTTTTTAAATTTTATTTAGATTTAATTTTAAATAAAGCTGGAGCTCTTATAATTAGGTTAGCTGTCTATTATATATTATTTTATTTAATGTCTTATTTTATTTTATTAGTTTAATAGTTTATTATTTTATTTTATATATTTTATGTATTTTTGTTTTATATATAAAGAGGAGGACACAGCTGCAACTCTGATTAGGTTAGCTGTTTATTCTTTTATTTTTTTTAAGGTTAGCATTTTATTTTATTAGTAGTTTAGTAGTTTATTATTTATTTTATATATTTTAATTTTATATGGAAAGAGAAGTTACATAGCTGCAGTTCTGATAATGTTAGCTTTATTTATTTATTTTTTATTATTTAAATGTATAAAATAATGACATCTCCAAACAAATTCACTAATATGAGCTATTATTATTAATATTTAAAACCTAACAAACGTTGTTGAACTTGATGCAGTACATACAATATCATCCTTAAAAAAAGCTGCTTGGTTTGATATTTTGTATCTAATGCAGTGGCATTTAATTTAGGCTCAAGTGTCCAAATACTTCTTAGGACCACTGCATGTGCAACATCAATGTAATGAGATATACTGTGCAATATTACACAAACTGCTTTGGGATGGCGCTAACATACACAGCATAAATCTTACATCTAAAGTGCTACAATAAATCCTAACAAGAGAAAGATAACATATTTCTAAGGGGAGCTGTCAGTTTCAGAAACCACAGAGGCAACAAGGGAGCAACACATTTGGGGTTTTTTTTCAAGCCGTGGTGAGCTTGTGGCTATGATATTCTGTAATTAGTCTCATTGCAGTGAGGAAATCTCTAGCATAGTAGTTAGTACATTTTGATGGGTAAAGTCATAGGCTTGGAATGAAAACTTCTCTAAGGAGTATTTATAAACTCATGCTTATTTTTATTCAGGGGCCAACTCAAAGAGACACTTCAGTACCAAAAGAGAAATGTTCCCCAAGACCAATGTGCCATCCACCTGTGTCATCTGGTGTCTACAAGATGGCTGAGTCAGTTTTACAGAAGGATTCTGATGTTGGCTCTGATGGTGGAGGACTCCAGGATCTCTTATCCCAGGTAAACAATAACAGTTATTTGATTATACAACTAATAAAAGTTGAAAGCTGTGCAATCAAATAACTTTTAAATGTTAGTTAGTTTGAGCAATAGCGTGAGTGGTGCTGAATGTATTAGATTGGATACATGTTCCTACAATCTATGTATATTATTTGTATATATAATGTATTTTTTTTTATATTTTTGGTGACCAATGAAGATATAATAATGGCCCGTGGATGTAGCTTGACTCCAGTTCAGAGACCAGAAAGGACATCCCATCAGACCAAAACCATTCAAGGCCTTTCACTACTGGCAACCTGGACACCTAAAAAAGAGTATAAAATATTTAGTAATATACAGTGGCCCCAAAAAAGTATTTGGACATAAATAGTATGCATTTAATTGCATTAGATAGGAAAATATCAAAGCAAGTTTCACCAGGGCCCAAGTGGAGCAGGATTTTTTTTCGGAATGGTTTTGTTTTTGATCAATGACATTTAATAAACTGGTGTTTTGGTGATTTTTAGTGGATGTATGAAGTCAGTTTACACAGCCATTCCACAAATGTAGTTCATCACATTATGAACATATTCCACTAATGTTTTACAACCATTAAATGTCCAAATACTTTTTTGTTTTATTGCACATTGTTTTAAAACATACAGACTTCTCGTTGTGAAAATGATGTTATTCCTTATGAAAAAGAAGCATACTTTTAAAAAGAGTACTTATTACAGAAATAATATACTTTAAAAGAATATACTTTGGACCAACTGCATATCAGGTATTAAAAAATATTTGTAATTACACATTTGTAGTGATGAAGTTGCAATTTAGTACACTTATACTGTATATTAATATATTTAATATATTAACTTAATATATTTAATGTTATATTGATTAATACATTACCATTAAAATGAATCAAGTACTTACCGTGAGCTTTCATATGTTAGTCCACACAGCAAACTACATCGTCCTCATCCTTTAAGCATGACAACAGTTTATTAAAGCACACTTCTTTTTCAGAAATGTATCTTTTTGTTGAACTAGATGTGGATTTGATAAATTGCATCTAATTAAGTGAGTCATCAATGTTCATATGCTTTTTAGGCTGTTGTATACTTTATGACACTAAGGTTTACTAATCTGTGTTGATATATTGGCATGTTCCACTTGCTATCAGCATGTCAATCTCTCAATGCATTGTTATTGGAAGGGCGCAGAGGGTGGTCTTGAACGCAAATGATCATCTAGTTTCACACTACTTGAGAAGAGTGTCCAAAGCTGTCATCAGCCCTATTTAGGGAGCAGTAACACAGCGAGTAATTGCCCGTCACTTACTCCACTCATCTGTGCTGCGGGTCTGTCTGGAGCCAGCGCACCCACGCATCCCTCCTCCCGACCTCTCCAGCACTCACCTGAGAGCTGATAACGCAAGATTTACTACCTGCACGGCTGGACCTGCGCCACTCCCTCACTCTAGAAAAAGAGCCTTTTAATTACTAGCTTTTTCCAGTCACAAGGGTCATTGAAAGGTTCCTGTTGGACGCGGTTGAGAGGGTTTATATGAGTGCCGCCTGCCTACAGGGCAGATGGATGGCGGGGCAGGTTGAAGGTTCCTCCTTACGGTTCAGGAATGTTTCTTTTCAGTGCAGGCAAGGCCAGTGACTTTGGTGTGACCTTCCAGGTCTTTCGATGAGGCTTAACCGTGCCAGAGTAAAGTGATAAATCTAGCCTGTCACAGGCCAGAGTGAACAAAATGTACGCAATAAATTGGCACTGTCAGTGGAGCTGTGGGGACGTGGGTGGCGGAGGGCCTCTCCTGCCTGTCTGCAGTTTGAGGAACACAAAGGGCCGACTCACAAAGTCAGTTCTGAGGTTGTTTCTCCTGCTGTCTACAGTTCAAACAGTGGTGTGAAGTTATGGCAGAGACGATCTGTGCAAACAGACTGACTCATCTTTTTATGGCAAGAACATAGGGCCTATATCACATTGAGTTGGCACCCAAAATGGTTTACGTTTAAGGTCCAAGAAGTGTTCCTGTGAGCCCTGATACAGATTGAATGCTAAAAGTATTTCTGTAATGAGAATGTATTTATTTATATTGGGTCACGAAACATAATTTCAGGCCGTTGAACTTGAAACCATTAATTACACTGTGACTAGTGAGCAAGCAAGCATCATTTGGTACATACAGTGGTGTTCTTAAGTCTGAGACCACTTATGGAAATGCTTTTATTTTGCATTTGTCATTTTGCTTAGGAAGAGGCCATAAATTATTGTTTTTCTGTCTTGCTTTCTTCAGACCACGTTTTCCTAAAGCATTTTTTTAACACATAACAGGTCCCCCCTCCCACTCATTGTTTGTTCTATCTGCAGTGCAGAAGGGTATAAAACCATCCACCATTTGTGTACCACTCCTGCTAGTCAAGTCGTGCCTGTTGAGTTACAACTTGCTTCTAGAATCTGCCACACTCAAAACCTGATCACTGCAACAGCACAGTTTAACCAGCAGAGGACAGCACTTGGATATATATCTCATCCTGACATGCAAAGGTATAATCTACAGCCGTATTTCTTTTAGAATGCTTCTCTTTAAAACTCATTCATTATGAATTCAGTTTACCATTTAGGTTCTAACTCTTCCTCTTAAAGCACCGTACCTGTTCGAGTCACGCTTAAGATGTATTTCCAGGCAAAATATGACATTTCAAGATCCAATGACGTGCCATTAATGTTTTGTTACTCATTGTAGGCTGCTGTGTGAAGGTGTTTCTGTTGATTCTGCTGGGGTTTCAGCAAAGACAGACTGCATTTCCCACATGCCTAAACAAACGTCAGATACTTTGGAGAACTGGCAGAGAATAGCAGAGTATTACGTGGAGAGACCAAGGATTATGATGTGTGGACGTGCTGTAAGAAAGATCTATTATTTTATGACTCACCATCAGTGGCTTTTATCAAAGTGACTAATGCATAACATTGACAACTAGATGTGATAAATTAAAACCAAGGCTCCGGTTTTAAGGAAGTATAGGCAAAACTGTTTTGCTCGACAGAGGTAGTGATTTATAATAGCATAATTATGCTATTTAGTGCATTATCAAATATGCAATAAAGGTTTAGCTAAAACTGACTTTTTAAGTCTTTTACCTTTTTTCAATAGATTATATGTAAAACACTTATGTTCATTCAAACATAGTAGAGCTTAATAAAGTCAAATTATACCCAGTTTTCCCTCACTGTACTTGTAATATTATGTCACTAGATGGCATTAGACACACATTATTTTCCCAATATAATTAACAGATGAATTAAAGATTTACACATTTCTTAATGTTCAAGCTCCTGGTTTATTATTATTAGACTTTTGCATAAGCCCACTGAACATCATTAGAATTCTTTTATTAACAGCTCTTTTCAACATCCAATTATTGTAATTCTTTATTTCTCATAGGCAACATTGTGTCCCAGTGAGCTCAGAATGTTCTGGAGCCCAGCACCTCCCAAATTCATATGCGCCCCCTGTGTTATGAAAGACACACTTTTCCCCAAATACCAGGTATAGAGGCACCATTAACAGACTTGTGCTTCCATCTCAGTGTGCTGGGACTTTTAACAGCACCTTTTTGCTGCAGAAATCACTGCATGCCTCCTCCCATCAGCTTCCTGCATTTATGCTGTAGACTTCTGCATTCAGAGAAGATCCCAGAGTAGCTATGTGTCTCTACACTAACAATGATACATCCTTTCTCTCTGTTATTGTCTTGATTTGAATGCAATTTTCTTGTAAGCGAATAATTAAAGAGAAATGGGGTGAAGCACTTGAGGATAATCTTGTCTAGAGTTTAAATTAAAAATGAGCACTTGACTTGCATATAAATGCCTGCAATTCACATAATTTATAACTATTAATGTAATCTCAAGGATATTTCCTTTGAGCTTGCTCATGCTGGGAATATTAAATTCTTCATGTTACCTTCTGATCAGGAAAATAACTGAAGTGAAATCTTGTTCCAGTGTTATACACTTTTATGCTGTAAAGTCACTGCTCTAGCTTAAATTTTTATTAATTTTTGTATCCTCAGATAACCCAAGCAGACCTGTGCAAAGAGAATCTGTTGGATGATCTGCACAATGTGGAGGAGTCAGTTAGCCATGTGATGGACACAGAGCAGGTTACTTCTGAGGTTTGTTTATTTAATTAACATAGCCTAAAGAGGAAGTTTTGGAAAACAAATTTGGAAAAGTTGATCACTTAAAAAAAAAAAAAAAAAAAAAAAAAAATGTTTTTTAAAAAAATGTATTATAATGTTTCCAAATATTTATACACCAGCATTCAAAAGCTTGTGGTCAGTATAAATTTTTAATACTTTATTTAGTGAGGATGCATTAAATTGATCAAAAGAAACAGGAAAGGAAATTTATTTGACTTTCAATTTCAAATACGTGCTGTTCTTTTTCTATTCTTTTTCCATTTCTTTTTTTTAATTAAGCATATTGTCATAATCAGAGATGTTTCTTGAACTGCAAATCAGCATATTAGAATGCTTTCTGAAGGATAATGTGACACAGAAGACTGAAGTAATGATCACAGGAATAAATTACGTTTTAAATATATTAAAAGTTATTTTAATAATAATATTTCCCTGTGTTATTTTTACTGTGTTTTGATCAAATAAATGCAGCCTTGGAGAGCATAAGAGAATTCCTTCGAAAAAATGTAAAAATCAATTCCAAACTTTTTTAACAATAGTAAATACTATTTAATATGTGATAAATATTCCACATAGTCTCTACATGCATAAAATTTAGGCTATACATGCATAGTTTTTATACAATAGTTAGAAAACTGTTTAAATTAGGTTTTGAAGCAGTATAGAATGTCACAATGCAGAACTTCTCATATTTGTCTCCATACATATAAGAAAGAAATAATTGTTATTTTGCATTCATGTCACTAACTCGTTTTCTGAATAACACTGTGTTGGACATTCTCTAAAAACTTGGCCTTGTCCCCAGGAAAATGTCTCGCCTATTAAGTGTAAGTCTGTGGCAGACTTCAGAACAACAGCCTCACCGACTCCCTCTGGGTTCATCTCAGCAGAACAGGTTGGAAGTCTATTCTAGTTTTGATGTTGTTTAATATTTGATGAATTCCTAGTACTTTTTTTATTAGTTAACCTTGTCTCTTCTTATATAAAGCTAGACTCTCAGTAAGATAACAACTGTAGTCCTTTCTGTGTTTGGGAGTTTAGATACCAATGCCTTAAAGTTTTCACCTTTTGAAATCTTTCCTACACCTCTGCAAATTTCAGTTTCTACTACTAACAGATCTTTTTTCTCATTTTTATTCTGTGAAGCCTATATGTTATATAAAGTAATTAAAACAATTCAGTGTTTTTAACGTAACACTTGGATGCAAGTTGTTCTGCTGCATTGTAGGACAAATGAGTGCAACCAGACTTTCACCTCTTTTAATATCCTGTCTCCCCTCTGGGTTTTAGGCAAGACGGCCATGCTCTGCCCCGCAATTAACCCAAGATCTTGAGCCCCATTTTCGGCTGCAGTCCGACTTCACCAGCCTTTCCCTGGAGCTGGAGCATGTGCGGTGGCAGCGGCAACAGAACTCAATCTGTGCAGCTCTGGCCAAAGAATCCCCATCCAATGCCAAACAGACAAAGCCTCAGGAGGTTCACACAGAGCCCAACTCATCAGAGCAGCCCTGCCAGGTCCCAAACCACAGGCGGAACAAAGGCAAAGAGAAGGCAAGGGTGTCCCATTTCAAACGCAGGGCCAAGAAAAGAGGAAAAACACTGGACTCTGTCAAGATGGCCTATGTTTGGAAAAAACTGGGAGAGCCATCACGGACACTAACAAGGTTTTTTCTAAGATTTTAGAATTACAAAACAACACCAAAACATGAAATTCAATGTAAACCAAGGATATAAAAAGACTTTTACAGCAATTTATGATGCAGTACATCTTGTATTAGGGTGTATCTCATAAATATTCTAAAAGTAATATTTCTGTCCAATTAGTATTCTAAAAGGAACTATTTTGAACATCATTCTTTCAACTTTTTAAGTCTGTTGTGATGTTTGCATTTATAATGTGTTTATCTTTACTATTATCCTCTAAAGAGTGAGTCTCTGTGTCAGTTACCATGGGAGTCTAAAACCTCCAGAGGGCAATTTTCACCCCTCCTCTTCCCCAGTCTGCCCATTCTCCTGGATTTTGAGACCTTTGCCACAGATCATGGTGGGATACCTGACAGGACACCCCCTCGAGAGTGGGTCAGAGACATATGGGACGCCTGGTTTGACGAGGTCTTCCCCCCTCTGGAAAATCTCCAGAGTGCAGGCTCTTTTCCTTGTGGTCTGGAGGAGAACCAGCTTCCACAGGATGAGATCCAGGATCTGGACAAAGTGGTTTTGGATGAAAGTCTCAATACAGTTGATTTGGAGCATGAAGTGGCCAAACTGACCCAAAATATGACTGAAAGTGGAAACCACAGTGCCTTCGACTGTTGTCGTCGTGGAGCACTTTACATAAAACTTGGTTATCTCAACCAGGCCCTTAAAGATCTCAGTGCTGTAAGCCTTATTTTCTTGTCTTTTATTAGTGATGCATGCTAAAGTAAGCATAATTAATACTGTTGCTCATGAGATTTATTTTTTTCAGTGTTAGCTCATTACAAAATGGTTCATTTCAGAAATCATTAATCCAAACAAACCTGAACAGAACGTTCTACAGATGCGACCCGATTTTCTGTTTAGTTTATTGTGTACTAATGATCGATCTGTTGTTTTTCTATTTTTAAAGGCCATCTCCCTGGAGCCCCATTTACTGGATGCCTACTGGCACAGACACCACATCTACCTGCTGAGAAACGACCCCGATAGAGCTCTGGACGATCTAAACGTCATCGTTGAGAACAAGAAGAAGCATGCAGGTGTGTGCATGAGTCCACTTACAATACCAGACAGCAGGGAGACAAGATATTGATGCAATACTAGCGTATGCTATCTGACCTCTGTATAGAACAAAACAGAACCCATATGGTTAAAGGGCACATATCAAACCAAGACTGTCGTGTTTTGAAATAAAAATATTTGATGTGCTTATATAGACATACTCCAGTGATGGCATTGCTGAGCTTTCTCCTTTGTTCACAGAGATCGTTAATGGAACGTTAGTTCTAAAAACAAAAATTTAAATTAAAATTTGAAATGCTAGCTTAACTGAATTTACATTTGAAGCACAAAAATTATTAAACAGATATAAATAACAACTAAAAAAAATAAACCTATGATAATAAAAAATTACAAATTGACAAAATTACTAAAAATTTTATTAAAAATAAAACTAAAATCATAAAATAAAAGCTAATTCAAAGTATTAATACAATTCTAATAGTATATATGTAGTACTAAAATAATACTGATTCAGAATTTGTTGTGATTATGATGTGATAACCATGAGTGCATTAACATGTGACCAGCCACGTTATAATAAAAAGTAGCATTATAATATACAGTAAATGCCCACTCATTGTTCATCAGCCTGGCCCTAGTCTTAAAGGATTAGTGCACTTTCAAATTAAAATTTCCTCATAATTTACTCACCCCCATGTCATTCAAGACATTTATGTCTTTCTTTCTTCAGTCAAAAAGAAATTAAGGTTTTTGATGAAAATATTCCAGGATTATTCTCTTTATAGTGGACTTCAACGGCTACCAAATGGTTTAAGGTAAAATTTTCAGTGTCAGTGTAGCTTTAAAGGGCTCTGCATGATGTTGCACTGCTTGCACTGCTCTGCGATATGCGTCCACGACTTCTTGTAATACGTAATTACGTTGAAAAGGTCACGCGTGAAGTGTTTACAAGTCGAATGTGCAAAGACTAAGTCAAACGCCATTTACAAAATTTTTTGAATATGTGCCATTGAACATACAACAACTTTTATACGGTCCTCCTTCTCCACATTTGTAAACACTGACTGAGTCAGTACTTCTGCTTACGTCAACCATGACCTTTTCAACGTAATTAGTATTACATGAAATCATGGCAGAGCAGTGCAAGGTGAGCATTTCTGTTTTTTGTTTTAGAAAATGACACATCGTTTCGCTAGATAAGACACTTGTTCCTCATCTGGTTTTGTGTAGAGCCCTTTGAAGCTGCACTGAAACTGTAATTTTGACCTTCAACTGTTTGGTAGCCATTGAATTCCACTATAAGGAGAAGAATCCTGGAATGTTTTCATAAAAAACCTTTCTTTTCGACTGAAGAAAGAAAGACATAAACATCTTAGATGACATGGGGGTGAGTAAATTATCAGGAAATTTTCATTTGAAAGTGAACTAATCCTTTAAAGGCTAAAACAGCCTGTTTTAATTGTAAAGGTAAAAGAGAATGTAAAATGCTCATGTAACTGTAAATTATTCTATTTCTGGTGAGCAAAACCTTCTTCAGAACAAAGTGTAGAAGCTCATGACTAATGCCAAATGTGTTTCAGACGCCTTCATGTCTACAGCAGAAATCTACAAACAAAGAGGGGAAACCACACTGGCTCTATTCAACTACACCCAAGCCATCAAAGTCAAGCCAGATGATGCAGAGATCTACTTTAAGAGGGCAAAGATGTATGAAAAGATGGGCGAGATACTGCTGGCCATGGAGGACTATGCCAAAGTGAGCCCTATGAAACGATATAATTAGATTTGCATTTCCAGAAGCAAAAACCAGTGCTTGCAAGGGGATGTGTAATAGACTAATCACAATTAACTATGACTCTACTCAGGTAGATTTTGAACATTAATCATCATTTATTTCTTAAAGCTATCATTCATGAGGAATTCAATTTTCCTTGAACTTTTGAGATAAATGAGTTTATTGTACTATGAAAATATACAGTCCTGTAACTTTCAGAAGTGAAGATTTCTCCAGTTCTCCCAAGACCACATGTTAAACCAAAGCAGCAAAAACAAGTTTCTGAATCTGAGTTATGAAAGTATTTTTTCATAATGCAATATCCTATTTTTCTTATTAAATCTTTTATAATGTCAGCAATGCCTATTCGATATCCAGAATTTTGACATCCCTATAATGTACTGTAAGTAGGACAGATACATATTCCTCTTCCACGTTTTTGCTTGTGGTTGCTTGTTACAGTTTTATTGATTGATTTTTACTTCTTATGCTTTTTATATTCTGACGTGTGTAAAAGTACTTCAAGTTGCGTTTAATATATGAAAGGTGCTATACAGTCAAAATGTATTATAATTATCATTCTCAAACACCAAAAGAAATACAGATAAGAGTTAAATATGGACAAATGGATTCTGTCTGTGTGTACCACCTGTATATCCTTGCTGCAGTCTGATATTACCAGTTTGTGCAGCACATTTCAGCATGAATTGTTTTGTGAACCTGTCAGAATGTGATACAGGCTTTGCAACAAGGCTGTTGGGAGAGTCAAAATCATCCTGGGCGAGAGAGAACTGCAAAGTGCAGTTAAAAAAAACCTTTCTTAAAAGCACAGCAGCAAAAATGAGCCACTTAATGGTCCGTTTAACTCTAAGGGTCAGAGAAAAGGTGGGAAATGGATTTGTAAAAAAAAAAAAAAACAGGAAGTAGACCTATTTTTAGCTAAATAAAAGATGCTTGAATGGAATCTGCACATTTTTGTTGCATTGCGAGCACTGTTAGAAGGCTTTTTGAATTGGTGTTTGCCAGGTGTTATTTTTGCACTCTTTAATCACTGTAATTAGCTTGTATTAGTTTTAGTGGACAGAATTAGTCAGTTTTTCAAAGCTTATCTAAGCAGAACACAGTTGGCAGGCACATCATTCACTCTAAATATAAATCCAAGATCTGTTTGAGTTCACAAAAGAGTGCTGATAATGCTGATTATAGAAAATTGTTGCTTTAGCATTGGTTCAGTCATTACAATTTACATGGAACATAGAAGATTTTAAAAATAAATCATTTTTGACCCCTAGACCTTCACCATTGACTCTACAAGGACTGATGCAATGATGATCCATGGAATACAGCACTTCAACACCTCCAAATGGATGCAGGCCCTGGAAGACTTCTCCCTGCTGCTGAAGCAAGAACCTGGGAATGCTACAGCCAGGTCAGGATTATAATGAGGGTTATACAACTCATTTAGCATGCTTTGTGTTTGATTTCCTCTAAAAATAATTACTTCACCTCTTTGCTGATGTGTATATCCAATTATATATTTTTTTCCACTCACTGTAGAACATACAGAGGAAGAATCTATACCAAGCTGGGTCAGTTTGAGAAGTCTATTGAGGACTTTTCTCTGGCTGTGCACTTGGATCCCAGTAGCTGGTTGGCGTTTTACCACAGAGGGTGTCTGCTGAGGGAGATAATGCCTCATATGGCCTTAAGGGACCTCAGCACATCTGGTAACATGTACAGTACATGCTTGATATAACACATGAAAATGTGCAATTTTCACAGTTTCACAATTACTCTATATAAAGACATAGTACTTTGCCAACATTCTGAGGCAGACTGATGCCCATGGGTATGTTTAAGTAAAATGTTGAGATCTGACAACCTGAAAAACACAGGATGATTAGATAGATGGTTCAGTCATGGTTGTTCAACAATCAATTCAAAAGTTACACATGAGTGTTTTTAATATGATTTCTTCAGGAAGCCCACGGGAAAGAAAAAATCAGAAACAAGATCTCTTTAATATCTCATATGCCTTTAAAGCCTGGAACACACCAAGCCGACGGTCAGTTTTCGTGCGTCGGCCGACTAAATCTTCTCAGTGTGTTCCGCACCGTCGGCTGAAATTGGTCCTCGTCGGCTTTGTAATGGCCGACTCGACATGTTGAATCGCGTCGGGGGTTGTCAGTCAGTCGGGCCATCTGATCATTCTGATTGGCTGTTCAGCCAGTAAACCAGTGCTCTAGAAGAAAAAAACGGAAGTGACGAAGCAAGTAAACAACGAAGTCAACGGGGACATACTTGCTTTTCTCATTTGTTTGCATTTCTCGTGATTAATTCTTGTGATTATCATTCGTATTTAAAAAAGATGCAACGTGTCAGACATTTCCGAAATATCACAAATCCGTCTGTGGATAGCGAGACTCTAATATGCTTTTTCTTTGTATATGTTTTGTATCCCTGTAGCTTCTTCCGGTTTCCCGCTTTGAGTAACTACTGCCAAGACTACTGTCACCTGCTGGTACAGAAAGGTATTTCCTACGCAGGCGCAGAACGGACGTGCTAGTTGGCCGTCGGGTGTTGAGAATCGGCTTGGTGTGTCAGGGCAAATCTGGACCCAGACGCTGCCGACGTGAGCCGACCCTGCAGTCTGCTTTCATTGCCACTAGTTCGTCGGCATCGGCTTGGTGTGTTCCAGGCTTAATGTTTCTTCTAGACAGCAATGGAGTGCATCTGCTTCTCTGTTTTTTTTCTCTTGAGAGAGACCTCAGTAATTTATGGAAGCTTGTTTCTGCTTGTATTTCAGAATTATAAAGGGAAAAAGTCTGAATTGTTAGACTTTTCAGACTTTCTTTTTTCTCTGAATTCTGAGCTTATATCTCACAATATATATGTGTATATTCTTACTGTACATCAACAGTTTGTCTCTTAGGACTTTTAGGAGAAACATCTGAGTCAGATATCAGTGTGCTTAGTTGTGATGTCATATACATATAGATTTCTGAATGACCCATTTTGTAGATTAGATTTCATAAATGGTCTTGGGAGGGAAATCCTATTTTCCATATAATGTCTCCATGTCTTTGATCTTAATCTGTAAAGAAAGCCATTTTGTACACAGTTATGCACCATCAGTGGGGCCACTCTCATAACATCTCATGGCAGGGAGCTGCATCTGTTGCATCAGGTCATATGAGGATGTTAATATCACTACTTAGCCAGCAGAACAAATAACAGCCATCAAGTCTTATTATACATGATTTTGGCAGCTGTAATCTGCTGCTTTGATCTCTGAAGATTGGAGGAATATTTTGTCAGCGTTGTCTACTGCAAACTGAACAGCTTCATCAGTAAAGTGTTTTCCACTGCCCACCTAAGCACTGTGGTGCTGTGTAACAGGAGTGTAGGCGTGAGTAGAGCTTCGGCACTGAGCCTATTTATGTGACATGTAACATGCAGAAAATACTCAGCAGAAATTGTACTTGAAGCCAATTTATCAACATAATCTTTTGCAGTATATGAAGCAATATAAATATTGGAACAAACCAGTCACTCATTGTCAGGACTGATGCAAGGTCCACATGTTTGCAGCACTTTGAATTTCATTTCATCTGAATAAATTACAACGGCCTGCATCATATTTGCTGAATGTAATACAAAACTCATTTCTTACAAATATTTTGGGGTGCTGATTCCAAAAAATTAGCCTGTTTTGCTGTTGCATGTCACACTTTCTCACAAAATATGATGCATTTCCTAACATTTTGGATTTCGGCAACCTTTATAAAGTGAAAACTTCTTGTTTTCTCTATTAATCACCAGAAAAATTGCCACAAATACATGGTTCCTGTCTTCTTCTGAGCCTGGTTACAACTATTTCTTCAATTCACCAGCATTTTTCAGATGCATGAATGATTATGAAGACATACTTTTATGCCTTATACTCATTTTGCAGATTGCAGGTTAAATAATAGATTCTATAATAGATAGATCATTCTTATTTTGTTTGATGGAAAGTTTTTAGTGATTTTTTTTTTTTAACCCAGCATCATCAAAATATGTAATATTAGGCCTTTTTGCAAATCAGCAGAAATTGTATTAATTGTATTAACTTGTATTAATTCTTAGTGGCCAACTCCTGATAACTTTTTTATACTGTCTTGCTGTAATTAATTAAATACTCAAAGCAGTTAGATTGAAATCACTCTTATCCTTTGTTTAGAGGCATACAGTGCTCATGTCAGCACTCTGAGCTACTGTATTACAATATCTACACTACAATTTATTGTCAGATACAGATAATGAAAGTGGTACATTGGAGACCATGTGCCAGAACTTTGTGCTGAAAAGTAAAATCAAATGCTTTCAAAGCCAGGCCCTCTCATTAACAATGTTTTATCTGTATATGTGTTTTGTAGTTCTCATCAATGACAGTGCAGAAAACCTGAGTGCATTCCTGCACCGCGGTCAGGTCTACATGACGCTTCGGCGCTGGCAGCAGGCTATGGCTGACTTTGAAGCTGTGATCAAACTTGACAGGTGATGTCCCAGCCGCCTCCACTCTGTGACAAAAAGACCTTCATTTTCTTTAGTTGCACCAGTGCAACAGGCCGTAGTTGAGGATAAATTTATTGAAGCATGAAACTCTTTGAAAGTAACTTTTCAAAAGATCTCTTCTTGGGAAAAAGTGACACAAAGTCTCTGAGCAACTTATTTAAAATCAGTGAAATCATATCTGAGTCATCATCTCTTCTCTCTGTGTGCACCTTTCTAAAGTCACAGCAGATTTGCAGCTGTTGCCCACGTCAGTTTGGGACTGATCTGTATGCTGAATATGGGCCGACAATATGAGGCCATTAGAAGGTTCAGTAATGCATTGAAGGAGGACCCCACCTATGTAAAAGCCTACGTTTGCCGGGCCAGAGCCTACTTCAACGTAAGCGGCTGTTATATGGATGATTTGGACTGCCACATATACGTTATACCTTTATACCTTTATACAGCACATGCCATTGTAAAGACTGTAAGTCTGTTACTCACAGCCTCAGTTTCATCTGCATTAAATTCAATATGGCATCTAAGCCGACTAAGGTCTATAGTTGTGGTTTGCAATTTAAACAAACCCCAAACCCTGTTTGTGCTACAGTATGTTCATAATTAATACTTCAAATCATGCAGCTTACTGAGGAGGTGTGTTATAATTTTTTTTGTGTTATGATTTCACTTGCAGGGGAAATAAATATGTAAATATAAAGAAAATAAAAAAATCAAACAAAATGTATTGACATTTAATATTGATTTTTACAAATATGTTTCGCTATATTTATAAATATATGTATGTGATAATAAAAACAAGCTTATGTTGATTTATTTGACTATGCATTTCTTTTGTTCCTATTTCATTTGGTCGTTTAACACCATGGACTGATTATTTCTGATTATTGAATCTGATAATAATCCGAATCTGATATTATAACTACTACTTTTTTATTTTATTTTTTTTATTATTTTTTTTATTGTAGAATAAGCCAACATACATGGCCTACAAATACTTTACAGGCCAGGGGATTATTTCATTTTCAGTTAATACTGTGGATAATGGCATGCCTAGTCCATGTTAATTTGAGATTTTTGGTTACTAAAATATTTTATTTTAATGTAGAATTTTATAAAACTAACTAAAGCAGTGATCTTTTATTTTTCACAGGTGAATAATCTGAGTAGAGCGGTGAAGGATTTGACTCGAGCCATACACATAAAGCCAGACGCTTATGATCTGCACATCATGAGGTAATTTGAACATACAAATTTGCATGCCCTTAATTCTTTTATTATTTTCTAGTTGTTGAGTTGCTGTATGGTTCTTAGGAGATTAAAAACCTAAAATGCTTCCTCAATGAACCTTATTCAGAGTGTTTATTCTGACAAAAGGGTGTGAAGGATAGAAGGAAAGTTTGTTCAATGGGTTTTACTATTAATTGTGAATATGTCTTCCTGAAGTTCCAGTTAAAAAATGGCTGTGGAAATTGGACATGATGTAAAACCTCAAACCAGTGCAACCAAATGAATAGAATTTACTTCTGTCCTTCATTTGTCTTCATTTAAAAATCTAACCTTGACTTAGGTCCATGACAACAGTCTATAAAAAAACCCTTATTGTTTTTAATTTGTGAAACTCTGCTATAGAGAAAAGTTCTTTCAATTTTTGTGTCCGGTTTTAGAGGGAAGTACTTGTATGAAATGAAACAGTTTGACCTGGCTACCCTCTGTATACGGTACGCAGCAGAAATGAAAACAGGTAATGATCACATAAGTTCATTTCACTCTTCAGCAAATTGCCAGCATACTTTTAGTTCCTGATATATCCCAGCCCTTCTCTCTGGCCATCTTTTAATGAGCATCATTAAATCTTGTTAGGTCACCTGGCCCTACTGAAGGTGAAGTAAACCTTGCAGGAAAATATGGTTTATGTTGCCATAACAACAACTAGACCCAGATGTAAAGCTCTCCTCCTTTCCGTCACAGCTCTGGGTTTATCACCGGTCCAGCAAGCTGTCGTCCAATCGTTCCTGGGGAACTATGCCAATGCTGTCGTCTGTCTCGAGGAAGCGGTCGATACATGCCCTTCTCCTCCACACCTCATTCTTCTCGGGAGGACGCTGATGAGGGAGCACAGGTTCAAAGTGAGTCTGAGACTCGTCCAGGGTGTATCTCGGTCAAGCTCTGTCTGGTAGAACTAAGCCAACGACACCAACACAAACAACTCATTATTAATATTACTTTTTCAGCAGCTTTAGAAATGCACCAACGTGATAAACTAGAGGCTGTGCATTACTGTTATTTTTACAGTTATATGCACTAGTGTTCAAAATTTTTTGATCAAAAATACTGTAAAACAGTGAATATATTTTAAAATTTTATTTACTCCTATGATGCAAATCTGAATTCTCAGCATCATTACTCCAGTCTTCAGTGTCACATGATCATTCAGAAATCATTCTAATATGTGATTTGGTGCTCAAGAAACATTTATTATTATTATCAATTATGAAAACAGTTTAATATTGTTTGTTTTGTTTTTTTTCATAAAAAATGCATTTTATACATTTTAAATAAAAACAAAACAACAAAAATTATATCAAAATTAATGCACTTTGGTTTAATTTTTTTTCACGATTCTTCACTGAATAGAAAGTTTAAAAGAACAGCTTTTCTTTGAAATATAAATCTTTTGTAACATTATAAATGTCCCTTCTGATCAGTTTAATGCATCCTTGCTGAATAAAAGTATTAATTTATTTGAAAAAAATCTTACTGACCCCAAACTTTGAACAGTAGTATGCACTTGTACACTAGTGTACACAGCATTATTTTTTGTTAAGAAAAAAAAATTATGAAAAAAGCACAATAAATAGTTGGTCTGTTTTAATGTAGTTTTTTAATGTAGAATTTAATGAGAAACCATATTACTACAATAGTTCAAACATTTGAGCATGGCACTAGCAACACCAAGGTCACGGATTCGATTCCCAGGGAATGCATGAATATAACTTGAATATAACTAAAATGTGTACCTTGAATCTAATGGATACGTCTGCCAAATGCAAAAGTCTTTTTGCCAGCATTCTGTAACTTCCGTTACCTTTTATAAAGCATCTTTTTGTCTGTTAGTAGTAGGCAGTATTGTGACCTATTAATGCTGCAAGTTTTCCATGGTTTATATTATGTCATACACAGGAAGCAGTGGAGAGTATCAGAAAGGCCCTGTCACTTCTGGGTACCAATAAAACTAAACTCATTACTGCACAAGAGGCTGCAGAGGTCTTCTATCTTATGGGCATATGCTACATGAAACAAATGCTTTTGTTACAGGTAATTCATTGAATAATAAAGTCAACATTAAAACACATAATTCTAAAAAAATGATTAAATGATTAAATGTACATAAAACGTACCCCTTTCACTTTCTTCAAACACGTTTCTGAATACTACTATGTGTGGTCCAAAAATGATTAGCATTTTATCACATTCATAAGATGTGACAGTTAAAAACTAAACAGATGGAAACACAACCATATCTGTCACTATTCTCTTATCACCTTTTTTTTAATTCAGGAGAGTGAAGACTCTCTTCTCCTCCATGCTTTGGATGCTTTTAACAGCGCTGTGAGCATGAACCCAGACCACGCTGAGGCTCACCATCAGAGAGGACTGTGCCGCGTACATCTACAAGACTCCACAGGTGTGCAGGACTTTAACAAAGCACTCCAAATAAACCCCAACCTCTATCAGGTACACCGTGATTCTAGCTCAATGCAAGGTCTGTCTGAACTAATAATGTTCTGTGCAATAGGTTCAGAATAACACTTGTTTTTCTTTTCGGTGCATCTCAGCCGAGCTGCCCTTTATGGGGCTCAAGGACGATATGCAAAGGCTGTACTCGACTGTAATGAAGCTATCAGGATCCAGCCCAAGAGTGTCAGAGCATACTTGTATAAAGGAGCTCTTAAATTCTATTTGAAAGTTAGTGAAAATAGCACAGTTTTGAGCATAATTACCTGTCACTTGAGGCTGATGATCTCTATGGTATTTGAGAGAAATGTTGTGCACTTATCTTGTTTCAGGCATACAAGAGTGCAGTGGAGGATCTGACAATGGCAGTCCAGATGGACAGTGCCTGTTCATTTGCTTACTACAACCGCGGCGTATGTTTTCATGAGCTGCGGGATTATGAACTGGTGACGATTCTTTCCACTTTGCATCCGCTTTTTCAAAATGGCAATGTATACAGGAAGGAACATACAGAAACATGTAAAGGATAATCAACGGCTAGCTGTGCATTAAACGATTTGAATGCATGACGTGGAGGCAAAGAACCACCCGCATTCAAATCGTTTAATGCACAGCTAGCTGTTGATTATCCCGCTTATGCCATGGTCATTTGCCAACATTCACATATTAAAGATGTTAATAATATTTGCGCTGCAATATTTGACCGGAACGATAAAAATTACAGTTATTTTCATCAGTTACAACTTGTAAGATGTTACTATGGTTACCAATGTTTATAGGAAGCACATTAATATAGAACGAGATTAAACTGACCTGGAACTACCTGTGCAGTTAAACGAATTTAATCAACACCAGCCAGCCAATCTAAATCGAGTATTCAGACAGACCATGGCATAAATACAAATGCAGGATGCTTTTTCATAACAGTTGCACTTCTGCATTTGCATTTTAATGCATAGTTGTTTTCTTCCTCCGCATTTTTTCTCTTTATTCTTCAAGCTCTCAGAGACTATAGCATTACACTGCTCTTGGGCTGTAAGACGGAGCTTGAGCTGAAAGTCTTGATAAACCGTGGCCTTCTTTATGTGGAGCTTAATGACTATGACAGTGCCCTTCAGGTAGGCCACAGTTATAAAAAAATTATAAAAAAAGAAGCATTGATTGCATCAGGGCTGTAATCCGTTTGTCTATAGGATTCTGAAAGCATATTCATCATAAGATTTATAGTGAGGTTTTCATATTTCTCTGTTCTTGTTTTCGTGAAATGTCATTTTTAACTCAGTTTTACATCCATAAATTGACATATTTTGGAGATTAAAAAAATGGTGTTGTATGAGTTTATCCCATGGGAATTGATTTGATTGTCAGAGTAGCCATTAAAAATATTTTTTAAAAAGCCAGGTGGTTTAAGAGGATGTTTTGGTATAATGTGAACCGATTTTAATAAAGTAAATTGAGTCATTTTTTGTTAAGTTGACTTTAGTAGCATTTTTATAAAAGCAGTAATAGTGAAAATAATGTTAGTGAAAATGATTGTGTTTTGTTTTAGGATTTTAAGGCTGCAGCACAGAAACAACCAGAGGATGTAAAAATTCTTCATGCACTGGGAGTTATTCACCACAGGTGTGAATTTATTTTGAGTTATCATTTAGTACGATTGACTGTTTCACAGTGCTAAATTGCCAAGCTTAAGCTAAGAACCATTTTCACTCAGCAGTGGCAGTAGGGTCATAATAACTGCTCCATGGCATGCTAAACTGCTATTGTGTTTAAAAATAATAGATCAAGGCTTTAGACCTCTGAGACGCATCATGGCAGGTTACGCGGTTTTATTCACTGAGAATTTCTTAGAACTAGGAATTAATTGAATTTAGATGAGTTCTGCTCTTTATTCTGCTCTTTATAATGAAGTACTGAATGCTACACAGTAAAGAGGTGATTCATATAGTATCAATCTGTAGGTTGCATTATGGAAAATCAAATTTTTCTTGAGTCTTTAAATTTAAATGATTAAAAATAAAACAAAATAAATTAAACACACAAATTAAATTATGCCCGTTAATGTAAAGTTGGAAAAGGCACAACTTCAAAAAAAAAAAAACAGCATGTTTATTAAGAGGATAAAATGTAAAATTAAATTATGCCTGGATTATGAAATTATTAATTAATTATGTCTTTTGCCACAAGAAGCTTAGAATATAAACACTGCATTCAAAAGTTTGGGGTCCATACAGTTTCCTACTGTGGAAGGTGTGATACTTTTTTTTTTCCAGGATTCTTTGCTGAATATAGAGTTCAAAAGAATTTATTTGAAATAGAAATATTTTGTAACAATATAAATGTTTTTACTGTCTCTTTTGATTAATCCATCATTTTTGAATAAGCATATTCAAAAGAAAAAAAAACTTTTGGATGATTGAGTTTATGTGTGGAAAATGATAAAAATGTATGACATTGCAATTATTATTATTAATGCACAAGAACTTGTCAGAGACAAAATTACTGTAGTTTTCTTCTCATAGTCCTAAAGCATGAGTTTGAGTGGAAGAAAACTCTAAGGACTACATTATTAATGGTGTCCTGAAACCTTGTATGACATTTATGAGTAGTTATTGAAGCTCTCTGTGAACTGTGCCGCTTACCCTGCAGATCTGCATTTAAATGGAGCATTCAGAGCATAATATATCTATCATTTTTATTGATCAACACTCAAAAGGTGCTGCGCTTCCAAGATGCGTTCAGTCCGACTTGTATCTGATTAACAGCCTGACAGACAGTCTCATAACTTTACATGGAATATATAATATGAAAACTTAGTAGCTCTCTGACGAGGCGCATTGTTCTCTGAACTATCATTTACAAAAGAACAGAATGCTTTCGAACCCATAGTCGACATTTGCACATTTTCATTGCTTAAAGGGGCACTTTCAAATAAATGGCTCTTTACAATAATTGCAGGGTGATTTTTTTTTTTTTCATTTTAAACTAAGACTTCACAAAGCTCACACTGGGAATGTTTCACAGCTTGTAATTCAGTTTTCAAAAGCAAGAGAGAGGGGGCATTTTTACAGAGAGTTTAAGGCAAAGTTCATAATTAAGCAGACAATTAATTTTCATGTGCAAACAGAATTAAGACACATCACTGAGGGTAATAGTCTGCTTTCTTTGTCTGTTTTCAAGGCTTGGCCAATTACAGGAAGCTGTGGATGCTTACAGCCAAGCTTTAAGACTTGATCCCTTCTTGCAAGATTCCCATGTGGGCAGAGGCAATGTTTTCATGGATTATGGGCACAATCACGCCAGGAAACAAGCTCAGAGGGACTTCCTCTCAGCCCTGCATCTCAATCCACTCTGTTCAAGTGCCCGCATTAGCCTGGCATACAACTTACAGGTAGTGTAAAAATAATTGTCTTGCTTCTTTTTATTTCTCACAGGTTGATCTTTCATAGCTTAACAGACTTAGAGACGTTCCCAAATGCTTCATTTAAGTCTCTGTTCACATCTTTCTCTTAATCTTCCTTTGGAGAAATAAAAAAGTAAAAAAAGGCTCTCAAATTAATGTGGATAGCATACTAACTCTGATAATTTGGTCTTGGGAGAATTTGGTGTGAAATGTCAATGAATTTTGACCGCAAAATTTTGTATCCTGGCAAAAATGAGCACTGTTGTGATCCTTTCTGAATCTTTCATACAAGATAACTGTTTTTTCCCCTCTAGAAACATCTAAGAAACAGGAGATTTATACAGTCTCTTTTTAATCTCATTGATGTTTAGGGGACCTAACTGAGATAGTATAGAGATTTTTTTTTTTTTTTTTTTGTATGGTTAACATAAAAAAGTTTGCACAGTACTGCTGTCTTATAAATTGCGTTTGTTGCAGTTGTATTTGTATGGAAGCTTTTTTATTTGTTAATATCTCACTATTTTGAGTTTTATATCTCAGACCATTTTACTAAGAATTGTGAGAAAAACAAAGTCAGAACTGTAAGATATTACCTTTTAAATTGTTTATTCCTTGGCAGAAATAAGCTTCAATAGTTAAGGCAACAATATTTGTATCTTCTCAGATGCAGCAATATCCTATACTCAACAATTAATATGCTGGATGATATGGGCAAGTCGTGTTATCTCATATTTCTGAAATTGAAATCTTATCCTATTTTGTTGTTGCATATTATGATTTTATGTCATACATAAATCAAGAAAGTAATCATAACTGACAATAGATTCTTGACAACACCATTAGTTATTTTAGAAATCCTCAATTACAGAACGACTAAAATATTTTGGATTACAAAAATTTGAGTGGTCTCTTTAAATGCTTTAAATGTAGATAACAAGAAATTCTACATAATGAATAATTTTTGCTTGGTAAATCTTAACCTTGTTAACCTTGGTAATCTTAATTTCTACATTCTCCTCTATTCAAGACTTTTATCTGTCTGGTATCTTCTCTATGCACTGACATTGTTGCTCAATTCTCTTTTTAAAAAGAAACCTTTCTTGTGAATTAAATGTAGAAGTACTAATGGCTAATCCCCAGAGAAAAACCACGGAAATCAGGTCAACAGTAGGAAACAAACAAGGATGTATCTGATTGCTTTTGGTATTCATCCTGGCCCTCATTATCTCTGTGTCTTCCCCTGGAGAGGGAACCATATCTTGCAGACAGCCTGTTGCCTCTCAAGTCTATTGATTTCCACTAATCCATGTCGATATCTTGTCCTCTACGGCAGGTTTTGGGATTCTTCGAGAGAGCCTGGAATCAGTTTACTGTGGCTGTAGAGGTGAACCCTAAATGCTGGGCGGCGTATGAAGGCAGAGCTGTTACCAGCCTACAGATGGGCAACATGTTTGCAGCCCTGCAGGACATTAACACTGCTATAAAGGTTGTTAGTAAAGATTTTTTTAAAGAAGTGAATACTTTTATTTAGCGAGGAAGTGATCATCAGTTATAACGTTACAAAATGTTTCTGTTTCAAATAAATGCTGTTCTTTTGAAAATTCTATTCATCACAGAATTCTGAACAAAGAAAATGTATCACAGATTCTACAAAACATGAACCAGCACTGTTTTTAGTGTTGATAATAAGAAATATTTCTTGAGCAGCAAATCAGCATATTAGAATGATTTGTGAAAGATCATGTGACACTGAAGACTGGAGTACTGATGCTTAAAATTCAGCGTTGCATCACAGGAATAAATTACATTTAAAATATTTTATTTAAATTGTGGTAGCATCTTACACACACACACACACACACACACACACACATATATATATATACCATTGTGGTAATATTTTACAATATTACTGCCTTTATTGTATTCTTGATAAAATAATTGCAACCTTGGTAAGCATACAAGACTTATTTAAAAAAACATGAACAAATCTTATCAACCCCAAATTTAACAGAATGAATTTAATTATTTAGTTTTTTGGTGAACTATCATATCTGTTCTTGTCTTTGCCCTTTTCAGTGTAACCCTCATGCAGAGCAGCTCTTCACAAACCGAGGTCTGATCCAGCAGTTCATGGGAGATAAAGCTAGTGCCATGAAGAACTACCAGACCGCTATCGGCCTCAACCCGGAATATTCCCTTGCTTACTTCAACGCTGCCAACCTCTTCTTTTACAATGGACAGTTTGAGCAGGTAAAACCAGAGGCAATTCAATACTGACTCTCTTGAGACACTGTAGACGAGAGCCGTTGAGATATATAGTGAGTCTCATTTTTTCTGTGACACAGGCATGTGAGAACTACAGCCGAGCATTTGAGCTGGACCCCTCAGATGAGTCTGCCATCCTGAACCGAGCCATCACTCACGCTCTGCTGCGGAAGGTCCCAGCATCCCTGCAGGATTTCAATGAGGCTCTCTGCCTCAACCCGCTGTCTGCACATGCCTACTTTAACAGAGCCAACCTGTACTGCTCTCTCAGACAGTTCCAATCAGCTGAGAGGGACCTTACGCAAGGTGAGCCGTAGCAGACTGAGTTCACTGCCACCTTTTATTAAAGGAGGAGTATTCTACACTCATGTACTATTATTTCCCAATTGAAGCCAATTTATACACTACCAGTCAAAGGTTTGGAATAATTAAGATTTTTCGGGGGTTTTTGAAAGAAGTCTCTTATGCTCAAGGCTGCGTTATTTGATCAAAAATTCAGTTAAAACTCTAATATTGTGAAATATTATTACAATTTCAAATAATAGTTTTCTGCTTTAAAATGTAATTTATTTCTGTGATCAAAGCTGAATTTTCAGCATCATTACTCCAGTCTTCAGTGTCAAATGATCCTTTAGAAACCATTCTAATATTCTGATTTGCTGCTCGAGAAATAAACACTTTATTCAGTAAGGGTGCATTAATAATAATAAAAACAGTTAATAAAAACAGTTATTTTAAATTGTAATATTTCACAATATTACAATTTTTACTGTGTTTTTGATCAAATAGCATAAGAGACTTCTTTCAGAAACAGTAAAAATTGTAATTATTTAAAACTTTTGACTAGAAGTGATACAAACAATCAAAATAAATAATTCAATTAATTATTCACTAAACATAAACATTAACATTACCAATTTCCATTTCTCCATTACCATAAAAATATAAAACAGGCTGTATTTGTTACTTATTCTTTGTAGAGACAAAAACTAAACTAACTTGTATGATTTATTTAGGCTTTTGTTTTTAATTGTATTTTTATTTGAATTTCAAGCTGACATGAGAATGATAACCTTATTGCAACTAATTTGGTAGTATGCAAATATCACGAATTCTCCTGTGAATACTGAAGGTCACATTAATCATCATGCAGTGTGTCATGAGAGAGCAAGACCAAAAGCTGACTACAGGGTGTATTGTGTTTCTTGATTTCATTGGCATATATATAGAAAGGTTATTATGTTCCAACTTTGAAACTTCCTGATATTAATATGCCAATAATGATTCATCACTCTACAGGGAGATTTGTACATCATGCCGACTTTTGATATCATCTGCACTTAATTACGTCTGATAACACTGGCTGATATCTCTGTGGAGGGCTTTTGTCAAGATTATGTATGGAGAGCTGGTAAAAAGCTAGCAAAGTTGTCTTTATCCTCAACAAATCCAGACAGTCATACACGTGCTAGTCTCAGTCTTATACAGCATGCAGTCAGACCTCCCACAAGTCCACTCGTTGACCGTCTGATGCAAATAGCACTCTGAAATCATTAGCTGTAAGATTTTTGAACGTGTTTGAAAGAAGTATCTTATGATCACCAATGCTGTGTTATTTGATCAAGTGGTAGAGCATTGCGTTAGCAGGCTAAAGGTTGTGGGTTTGATTCTCAGGGAACACATATTGGGTTAAAAATGTTAGCCTGAATGCACTGTAAGTCGCTTTGGATAGAAGTGTCTGCTAAATGCATAAATGTAAATAAATGTAATAAATGTAAATATTATTACAATAAAAAAGATATATTTTCTGTTTTAATGTATTTTAAAATGTGATTCATTTCAGAACTTAAATTTCAGCATCATTACTTTAGTCTTCAGTGTCACATGATCCTTCAGAAATCATTCTAGTTTGCTACTCAGGAAACCTTTTTTATTATTATCAATACTGAAAGCAGTTGTGCAGCTTAATATTTTTATGGAAATTGTGATACATTTTTTCCCAGGATTCTTTAATGAATAGAAAAAGCTCAAAATAGCTGTATTTGATTGAACAAATACACAAATCTTTTGTAGCATTATGAATGCCTTTGCTATCACTTTAATGCATCCTTGCTGAATAAAAGTTTTAATTTATTTAAAAACTAAATAAATACTGGCCACTAACTTCTGAATGGTAATATGTTGTTTTTTAGTTAGCTAAAAATAAATCAGTGCTTATTTTTATGCCTTTTTTCAGTATTCAATTTAACATTTCACACGGCATGTGAAAAATGTTCCTCTCTAAATGGCAGTTCTTGACCTAAACAAGCTCTAGTGTAGAACAGACTTAATACTCAGAGTCCAAAGACTGACTTCATTAGTGTGTGTGTGTGTGTGTGTGTGAGGCAGATGAATGCTTTCAGCACACACTTTCACACACAAAAGGAGCAAGAGCATGATGGGTTTGGTCACATGACTGCCTGGGGAAAAGAAAAAAGACAGAAGGAAAACAAATGCAGCAACCATGCCTCTTTACTGCTTTACAACTAAAGACAGGTGGTTACTATGGTTACAGTGTAAACCAATTATAGATTTCCTCTTGGCAGCCTGCATATTTATGAAGTCGAACGCAAGGATGTTCAAGCATTTCTGATATAAAAAAACAGAGTTTCTCAGAGCCCCTCTGCCTGCGGCAGAAACAGGTGGGATATTAGGAAACAGATGGCCCTCGGTATCTAATGAGTATGTTCTCCGTGAATGGAGTAATCACTTGCTTTTCCAGTGTACGCTTTCAAACAATCTAATTTTGTTAGCCGTAAATAGACACATTGAACACTTATCCTATAAGCCCTATAAATGAGTTTTTCTGCATTATCTCACTCAAATCAAGGCCTTTACATGTGTGAGCTTTTTGAAGCAAAACAACGTCTGAAAAGGTATCAGGCGAGCAATGGTAATTTATGCAAATGCAGATGGCAAATTGCTCGCAAATTGTCCCTCTTGTGTGAACTAAAAAGTAGATGTCCTCCTATTCGCTGTCTCTCGCAGCCTGATGTTTCAGTCACGAATAAGCACTGGGTGATGTGTGCTAGTCTAATATTAACGTCAGTCTCTATGAGAAGAACAGAGCTGAGAGACGAACTGTGAACAAAGCTGTTGTGGTGAAGACAACACAAATAATGCTACTCCTCTCTGTGTAAACAGAAGACAGATTGATAAATGCTGGGGAAGGTGAGAGTGACATTTTGCTCTAACATATCTGTGTGTGTGTTTCTTGAGCTCTGATGCTGCAGCCTGGAGATGCTCTTCTCTATAAACTGAGGGCTGATGTTCGGGGTCATCTGGGATGGAAGGAGCAGGCGCTGGATGACTACAGATTGGCAGTGGAGCTTCAGGACTCGAGATGCTGCTCAGGGTTGGAGAATGATCAAAATGAGATTTTTGCTTCTTAGATTATTATAATTAGTTAATGCAATACAGTTGTTGAACATTCTTGTCTTAATTTTGTTGCATGCAATCAGTTTAGAATTGTTAAATGTGAGTCTGAAACTACATTAAAAAAATTATTAAATTTGTGCAAAACCAAGATCCAGATTGACAATTTAATTTGATTGTTTTTTCCATCATCCAGCCATCTGTTATAATACTCTACTAAATTAAAACATAGTTTTTATTCTTTATTTCTTATTCTACACCAGACAGATATCATTAGCAACTGTTAAATAATGTAGTAATTTTAATTGTAGTTTATTTTATAAATTTTTATTTAAATTTAGTTTATATATATATATATATATATATATATATATATATATATATATATATATATAATTTAATAAGAAATTAGTTTGTAGCTAAAGTCAAGTAGAATAAGTATATCCAATTTTTGTTGAAAAGGCTTCATTGCAATAAAAATATTCTTCAATTTAATTCATATTTTATGACATTTTATTTTGAGTGAATAAGCCATGTATAACTCATTAAAACATGGTTTATTGTCTGTAAGATTTTTTAGGGTTTCTTCTGCATACCAAGGTTGCATTCATTACACACAAAGTACAGTAAAAACAAAAATATTGTGAAATTTTATTACTATTTTAAAAAACTATTTTCTATTTTAATATATTTTAAAATGTACTTTATTTCTGTGATGCAAAGATGAATTTTCAGCATCATTACTCCAGTCTTCAGTGTCACATGATCCTTCAGAAACCGTTCTAATATTTCCTGCTCAAAACATATTTCTTATAATTGTTTATTTTGAACAAAATTGTGATACATTCCTTTTTGTAGGATTCTTTTGAAAAACAGCATTTATTTGAAATAAAATCTTTTGTAACGATGAATGTTTTGGGGTCACTTTTTGATCATGTGTCCTTACTGAAAAAAAGGATTGATTTCTTTAAAAAAAAAAAAAATCCTATGACCTTAAACTTTGGAATAGACTGCATAAGAGCTGCTTTGCTTTTTCTTTTCTGTCAGCCAAAGAGGTCTAAAGTACTTCCAGTTTCTCGTTCATCTCAATAGCAGATGGTCGGCTGATTCATGCAGCTCAGAAGTACACAACCTGGATGCCGCCACCTTCACTTCATGGAGAGGCAGTTTTGTTCACTGATGAAACATCTACTATATTATAATGAATTGTTTGCAGTTGCAGTTTACATTTTTGAATGATCATAAACGGAGAGATGTTTTTTATCCCAAAAGAGTTTTAGTGCAGTCTGTTCATTTAGCAATTATATATCAGAATAGCATTAGGGTTTAGATCAGATTTTAACCAGAATTAGATATTTGTTCATTAAATATAATTATTTTTGTAATTACCAACTGTTTTTAATTGTGAAACAATTAATATGCCCGAAAATGAAATCCAATGTCTAAATAATGAATGTCTTTTAATAAACAGCCTAACAGCCAGACAGCTGTATCTACCTGATGTCTGAAATCATATTTGTCCTGAAGAAGTCAGGTCACTTCATATGACACCGGGCAAAGACTCTTAACTAGATGGAAAGAGAGAAACACCTGCTGAATGATCTGGCTCTTCTCCAGTTCAGAGAGAGAGAGAGAGTGTCTCAGAGAGAAGAGTGTGAAGAAAGCCATCTGCTCCTCACATGTTGTGCTCTGACTGCATGGGCTCATTACATTTCAAGGACAACACAAGTCTCCATCTGTGAGAAAAAATGAGGTATCATTCGAATTCTGACAAAAGTGTCTCAGGTTTTTGCTGTATCCTATTTTCAAGGTGTGAGCATTTTGAGATGGAGTGTATTAGCTTGGGAGCGAAGAGGGTAAAATTATTTCAGGTGTGAAATTGTTCTTACCAGCTGTCTTGCTAAATGAATAGAATATTGTGGGCATGTTACAACATACTGAAATTTTTTAAACTTTAATTAGAGTTGTTTCCCCCGAAAATTTACTTAGTCTGAGACTTAATTTTTCTTTCAAACACTTTCAAGCGACATCCACAAAACTCAGCACCTGCAGTCTCCTCTGACATAATGTGTTATATGTTTTCTTATAAATCATATGGATGACAAATTGTGTTGTCACTTTAGATAAAAGCATCTGCTAAATAAATAAATGTAAATGTTTTGACAAAAAAAAAAAAAAAAAAATCATATAACATAAAAAAACTGCAATCCCTCTTAAAGTTACATTCACCAAATTATTATAGTGTAATAAATGCAATGCAAAAACTGTTTTCAAGGACTCAAGTTAATAATTTGTTATTCATTTTATGTATGTATGTATGCATTTATTTATTCACTGGGCATTTAGCATATTACTTTTCCACAGTTAAAGCTGAACTAGATGCAACAGGCTCTATTTACATATGTGCATTTATTTAAGTATAATTATTCATCTATTTATTTGTTTATTGTATTTACACATATTCAGAGATGTTTCTAAATGTAGTAAATCAGAAATGGTATGTTTGCCTAAACTATATAGTCTCTCAAACAGCATTCGTTTTAACTGAAGCTGGATTATTTTCTTTAGCTTTGCATCCATCACTAGGTGGTGCCAGAAATAAGCACAGATAAGCTTTCTCTTTAACACTCACGGGTGCTTTGTTGTTATTATAAGGCACTGTGCAGTATAGGAAAACTATATAAAGACTATGGCAAGTCACAAAAGATGCCCATGTCAGGGTTCAACTGAATGATTCCAGATTCAAAATACTGAGCTTTTCATTTGTTCCGTGAACCTTCTGTAAAAGCCCTTTCTTTGTCGTAGGATAAACATGTTTTATTCACTTTTAGAGGGAAAGGGCATGCAGAAAAGCTATGAATTTTAAACTCCCCTGCAGTGTGAAAACTAAGCCTACCTGTTTTAGCCCTAAAAAGAACATCTAGTCTGTGTGACTGCTTGCAACTCATTGCAAAGGCATGGGTTGGGTTTCTAATAAATATAATCATAAACACAATTATTTCTAGAACAGTCCTGTGCCACCGTCGAGGACATGACCGTAATGAAATCTCCTCCAGACGCAAAGGTCAGTTTTATTTTCTCTTTTTTTTCCACATTTGAAGATCCAAAAATCCAAAGCAAGAAAAAGGAGTACAAGTAAATCAAGCTGAGTGTTGTTTTAAGTTACCAGAGGCAAAAAGAAAGAAAAAAAACTTGTACGTGTTGCTTTGTTTGATATTAAAAATGTCTGTTTTTATGATATTGAGTTAAAACTGACATTGAAAAGAAGGTCTAGGTGTCGTCAAGAAACTATTTTTGTTTCTCAGACACGCTCACAGACGCATTAGGAGCCGATGGCGTCACGTTGCACGTGTGACGTCTGTGAATGTGCTGCATGTGGATGTGGAGTAACTGTCCATGGTGCTGAAACCCCGCAGCGTCGGGATGCGCCTTCCGGAGTCTCGCAGCACCGATGCGCGCATTTTCTGAGCGCGTATTTATACATTTGAAATCCACAGAAAGGCTCAAAACAGTGTCGGAATGCTGCCCAACGACACCTTCAAGAACCTGGAGGATGGTTTCTATCTGTTAAACTTATCCAGCAACGAGACGCATAACGGGGATTCTCACGGCAGCAGCGCGATCTTCATCTCCTTCATCTACTCCGTAGTGTGTTTGGTGGGACTCTGTGGCAACTCGATGGTAATTTATGTGATCTTCAGGTACGCGAAGATGAAAACTGCGACGAACATCTACATTTTGAACTTGGCGATCGCAGATGAGTTACTCATGTTAAGTGTGCCTTTCCTAGTCACCTCTTCTTTACTTCACCACTGGCCCTTTGGTTCTCTCCTGTGTCGATTGGTTTTAAGTGTTGATGCCATTAACATGTTCACCAGCATCTATTGTCTGACTGTGTTGAGTATCGATCGCTACATCTCCGTGGTGCATCCCATCAAAGCAGCCCGGTACCGGAGACCCACCATCGCCAAAATGGTCAACTTGGGGGTCTGGATGTTCTCCATTCTGGTCATCCTACCCATCATCATCTTCTCCACCACTGCACCCAACTCTGACGGATCGGTGGCTTGCAACATGCAGATGCCTGAGCCCGAGCGTCAGTGGATGGCTGTATTTGTGATCTACGCCTTTCTGATGGGCTTTCTCTTCCCTGTCATTGCCATCTGCATGTGCTACATCCTCATCATAGTGAAGATGCGGGTGGTCGCCTTGAAAGCGGGCTGGCAGCAGCGCAAAAAGTCCGAGAGGAAGATCACGCTGATGGTGATGATGGTGGTGACGGTGTTTGTGATCTGCTGGATGCCTTTTCACATCGTGCAGTTGGTTAGCGTGTTCGTCCAGCAGCACAATTCCACCCTCAGTCAGCTGGCTGTGATTTTGGGATATGCCAACAGCTGTGCCAACCCCATCCTGTACGGATTCCTGTCGGACAACTTCAGACGCTCCTTCCAGAGGATTTTATGCCTCCGCTGGTGGGATAACGCCACGGAGGAGCCCATCGATTACTATGCCACGGCTCTGAAGAGTCGAGGATACAGTGTGGATGACTTTCAGCCGGACAATCTGGAGTCGGGCAGCATGTACAGGAATGGCACCTGCACATCTAGAACTACAACGCTGTAGGACTCGGTATTACAGCATAAAGACTTGTTTTGTTATCTGTTGTCATTGCAGTATGTGTTTTGTGTTGAAATGTATTAGTAAGACTTCATAATAACGTTCGTTACTGCCATTATTAGATTATATATAATGCTCAATCAGAAGTTAATGTGCATTTTTGCCTATAAATGAATGTGCATTAACTTTTTTATGCACATTATATAGCCTAATGATTTTAATGGCTTATTAATGAAAGTTATTATAAAGTGTGTCGATATGGGAAAAATGTGTGACGTACAGATAAAACAAAAACAAAAGAAATATCCAAAGCCAAATATTTGGTTGTTTATTTTGAAATGGAATAAAACCCTTGGGAAATCATTCACTCTCAGTATATTATGTGGTAAAATTTGTATTTTCCTAAGGAAGCTTGCAGTGCTTGCAAAGCAGGAACAAAACAGTGTTACAGTTTTCGGATCTTATGTTTTGGTTCTGTGCACAGAAATGAAATCAGAACCGCCTTGCATCGTCATAACATTCATCTAAATTAAGTATGCAAATATATGCGAGAAATAAGACCAATCGCAGTGCAGTATGCAAATGTGACATCACCGCAGTCTTTGAAGTTTTGAGTAATGTTAGTCTTTAATGTTACATTTCTTTAAAAAGTGTTACGAATAAAAAAAAAAATAAAAAAATAAATAAATAATTAAATAATGTTTTCTTATTTTTTTTTTACATGGCACAGGTTAATTTCAGTTAGGCTATATTTCAGTAAAAGCATTGTAATAATTATAAAAGACGGTTCTGAAAGTTCACTAAATGTGTTTGATTGTAAATCTAATCCTATAGTGAAGGTGAGATATCAAAAGATCTGATCTGAAACCTTTGAGAAACGTTTTCATTGACTGCTGTATTTAGTTTATGCTGCTGCAATCAATATATCCAAAAGGTACAAATATAATTTATTTCAATCCTTAACTAAAAACAACAACAACAAAAAAATTCACACACTATTACAATATCCCATTTTAGACCAGCGGTTATTCATTAAATAATTAAATAAATAAATAAATAAATAAATAATTAAATAATGTTTTCTTATTAATTTATAAAAGAACAGACATTCTATTTTAAATGACTTAAGTTTTCTTATTAATTTATAAAAGAACAGACATTCTATTTTAAATGACTTAAAATACATCTGCGTGATACTGCAATCACATTGCTAATTATTAGTAGTTCAAGTCGACTGCCATATCTGCCAGAATCATATAAACAAAAAATTCTGAGCGCGAGGGTAAAGCTGCTGTAAGCTCGCGGCACCAAACGGAACAGCAGCACAATAATAACCTGACTAAACTCACACTGGTCAGGTTCTCCTTTTTGCGGTTTACAAGCAGTCCCAAAAACAAATATGATCTCACGGGACATCTAGTTCAGCGATATTTGTCAGATAATAAAGACATTTATGTGTGGTTCTCAAAGAAACGACAGCAGCTTAACCTCCTACGACCTGGCGTCCACATACGTGGACATCACATTTTTAGTTGTGTGCGCCATAAAACCTAATTCTGTGTAATTGGAACCTGTTGTACACAAACATGGACACTTACACTGCCATCTGGTGGGGTCAGAAGAGAAAAAACACTTTACACAGAAATTCCAAGATGGCGGCGAACACATCCGAAAAGTCAGGCAGCCGCACCAGACCAAAACGTCCACAAGGTAAAAAATCTAATAAAATTTAATTGTTGATTCTTGTTAAGTTATGCATATTGGTGTTGTATGATTAATATGGCATGACAATTTGACAAATTTTTGTAAAGGTAAAGATGTACTATCTCGCTAAACTTGAAGTACACATATGTGGACAGTGGGACTTAGCTTCGTTGAAAATGTAAAAAATGTTAGCAAAAAATGTAACTGTGAAACCATAGTTTGTGAAGAATTTGTTATAAAAAATCAATTTACAATAGTTTACAACAGTATAAATTGACATTGCATATGTGATAAATTACTTTACATTGATTTTTAGTCGTTAAAAATTTAAAAATGTTAGCAAAAATATAGTCTGGGAAGAATTTGTTAGAAAACATCAATTTACAATAGTTTACAACAGTATAAATTGACATTGCATGTGTGAAATAAATTAACATTGATTTTTATTCGTTGAAAATTTAAAAATGTTAGCAAAAATGTAGTTTGGGAAGAATTTGTTAGAAAACATCAATTTACAATAGTTTACAACAGTATTATTTGATTTTGCATGTGTGAAGTAACTTTAAATTGATTTTTATTAATTTAAAATGTAAAAACTTTAGCAAAAAAAAAATTAGTTTGGGAAGAATTTGTTAGAAAACATCAATTTACAATAGTTTACAACAGTACAAATTTACGTTGCATGTGTGATAAATAACTTTACATTGAATTTTATTTTATTTTTCTCCTGATATAATTTCCAGGGCATATTCCTTTCAAAGGCACTGGAAATAGTATTGGAGTCAATTGCTGGGGACAACTCAGAGGTAGAGGACTTGTCTGACATTGACAACCCTGTAGAGGATGTTGATTACCATCCTCCACAACAGGAGCCAAGCAGCAGTGAGGAGGAGAGTAGTGGGGATGAAGATCCCACTCCACAGTCCACTAAGGCCAGCCGGGGACGTAAACGTCTCCGTGGTGTAACTTATGCTTATCGTTCAGACCTTAGCATTGCCAAAAAGTGGACGCTTCGGATGCTCATGCACTTCACAAATGTTGCTTTAGCCAACAGCTGGCTACTGTACCGCCAAGATCACACAGTACGTGGCACACCAAGAAAGGGCATCATGCAATTTCTTGAATTCCGAATGGAAGTGGCTAAGACATACCTGGCCCAGCATAACAATGAACAGGAAGACAGTACAGACCTCTCAGAACAGGAAAAACAACACAGACCATTCAGAGCCAGAGAAAAAAGCGCACTGTGAAGGAAGTGCCCCACATCTCAGTCCGCAGAAGGGCTAATGCACATCTTCCATAGGTGGTCTATCTGAAGAATGCAGCACTTGAGTCCAATTTGTAACATGCAAGGTGTTCTTGTGCTTGCAAGCTGCAGGCAACTGTTACACAGTTTTTCACAGTGGTTAAGTGTGATCAACTGTTCCCACAGATAAAAAGGACATTCCTAGTTTGGAGTAGTTAAAGTTTTGGGCTGTTGTGTGATATGACCGCTTGTTTCTTATAAATGGTGTTTTTCTATATCCATGTTTAGAAGTTGAAACGTATATATGCAACAGTAACAATAAAAACTGTTCAGGCACAGTACTCAGGCTTTAAATAAAAGAGATTTGCACTTTGTTACACAATGGTGTATTGATTTTTTTTTATGGATACAGACCAAGTGTCCACATATGTGGACATCATTTTTTTCAAAAAGTGCTTCATGTTCAAAGATAATATCTGGTTATTATATTTATTGGTTCCTCCTAACCCCAAATAGCTAGAAGAAATCTAAAATGCAAGTCAAACCAATGTTCGGGTCTTAGGAGGTTAAACATCCGTCATTTATATATATCTTCAGTCAAAAAGACACGTATAAAACTTTCATGTTGTGAAACATAGAAATATATAATTAGAAAACACATCCAACTGCAATATTAACACAATATCTTCTACAGTTCTTACATCTCCACATAGGTGCATTTAAAAATAAGCTATAAAAGAGTAAACAAATACAAAGTAGTCTTCTCATAAATCTAATTACCGTCTATGTGACCTAGATAAGATTTCCAAATCCACATCGGAATAAAGACCCTGATTTCAACTGTGAGACGAAATGGCAAATGAGATTCAAAGGCAGTAATTACACAGCACTCTTGTGACTCCATACCTCACACCTAAATGTTCTGAGAGAGAGGAATATCTTGCAGTAAGCACCCTCTGTCATCTGCATGTGTCACACTGAATTATTTTTTACATTTGCACAGTCTCTCCCACTTAGATTTCCTCTTTTTCATTCACCTTCTCCATGGAGCTAGATCCATTCAGAGCCACAGCCTCTGCCTTCCTCGGGGTCAGTTTTATGGATCTCCTCCTCAAGCAGCCTTTCACGATGGCCGCCACGATCACCAGCAGCACTATGAAAATCAGCAGAGCTATAATCACAGGTACTATGATATTTGAAATGTCTTCAGCGCTTTTGTCAATATTCACGTCTGTCGCATTCATTCTGACATCATCAGGCAGAGATGTAGGTTGAGTTAGCACAGATGTGCCCCTGTTTATGTTTGAATTTGCCGATCCATTACAAATGCCATCTTCATTGTCCGAACACAGACATTTGTAGGAGCCTTCTGTGTTCAGGCATGGTTGCTGGCATGGTTTGGATTCATCACATTTGTTTACATCCACACAGTTTCCGGATGCATCCCTCCTGTAGCCTTTTTTGCACTCCATGCAGAGTTGCGATATATCCACGTTTTTGTCGCCGACTAGAGTCCAGATTAGATCTTTGGAGCATGTAAGATTGAACCTGGCACCAGAAGGGCAAACAATCTGACGTGTGTACGGATCATTTGATGGCTCAATCATGTCATGTGTGGCGAGTATTTCTGGTCGAGGACACATCAGCTTGACGTTTCGTTTGCAAATGAAAGGATATTTCTGTTTGCAGCCGGCATCCACAAACCCATTGCTTTTTGCACCAGAGTCACTGTATTCCACTGAAAGCAGCCCACAGCGAACATTTGCGCAAGTACTTTCAGGTTGGGTTTTCCAGGTTTTAGCATCAGATTGAGTGCTGTTGTCCACCGTCCAGTAGAATCCTTTAAGAGGCAAATTCTTCTCAAAACAGATGCCTTTATCCTTCTTCAGTCCAATCCAAAATGACGTGGTGGTTTTGTTATTCATATCCCAGATTGTTTTTAGAATCTTGTCCATTTCCTTCTCATTTGGAATGTTGGTCAAGAAACTTCCAGGTTTGCAGTAATTCTGAGCATTTTCAAATGAGTCTTTGATCAAATGAACAGTGTAGGACGATTCAGGCAAACAACATGCCATGTTGAGGAAGCTCACAAGATATAATCCTGTCCAGAGCTCCATGTCTGCACGCTGACTGGAACTAAATGAAACTGTCTGCTTTCTTAGCTGCCCCTGTGAGGTCCTCCCAAGACAACAAGCACAGGAAGTCTGTTCAGCCTTGATACAGCCGTTCACTTCCTCTTGGGTGTTGGTGCTGCAGAAGCAAAACAATCGCGACTATGAACAAAATCGGTTGTTGGTGAAACAAAAGCTCGCATAATACACAGACTCCCACAGCAGAGTGATAGATGAGCTCAAACTGATGGGAAAAACCTATGTTGCTTGGCACAGGATCCGTTAAATCCAAGCATGGATCAACACCCATTACTTCCTTGAGGGTTTTAGGTTTCAATACCTTGGAAACATCATAACTTCCCATTCTAGCATTCCCTCATAAAGATATGTATAACACTGGACAAGGACTTTTCCTATTTATTTTACTTATTCATTGTGTCTGTAACAGGATTCTTTGACAAAACAAACTCTGGGAAAAAATTCCCGGAAGCATCGCTCATTGCTTTTGGGAATGCGCTTTACAGTAGTCCTATACCTCTGTTTACATGTCACACTTAACACTGTCAGATTAGAATGCGTGTTGATTGACCTCAGTGTGTATTTTCAAGGGCTCACGTGGGACTAATGTGGTGTTGAATGTCCCATGACTAACACAGTATTATTCTGTCCTTCTAACAGGCCGCTTCATGACGGACCAGCAGATGCTTCCTGGAGGAAATGTCAATGAATGGCAGGAAGTGAGCCTGAAGGGGGCACTTGATTTTATGTTCTGCAGTCTGGAGGGTCAGGGGTGGAGAATAAGGACAGGAAATGGAATTATGGGTAAGAGGAAAAGGAGTTACCAGTATGCCAAGAAAGAACAAAGAACAAGAAGTTGAAATGAAGGCAATACAGGTGTTTTAGGAGAGCTCTGCTGTTTTGTGAGCCAACAATTTACAATCAAACCAGCCTTTAAGGGAGAAGTATCCTATTGCTTTTTTAAGGAAAAATTTTTGTCATTGCACCCACCAGCCACCCCTAAAAACACCCTTGCAACGCCCTAACAATATAGCAATGTTATATATATATATATATATATATATATATATATATATATATAAAACAATAATATATATATATATGTGTGTGTAAGGAATAAATGACGACGAGCCCTTGAATTATTAGAAAAATAATGCACACCCGAGGTGGTGATGTGGCCACAACGCGAAATGGAAAATTTTTCATATTTCATATAGTCATATTTCTTTTCATAAAGTTAACTTTAAGAACACAAAACCAAGCAAATGAGGTTTAAATTTCAATATTTAACTGTTTGCATTTCTGAAACAATATGTTGAGCACCAGAGTTGTAGCCTTCCTAAAAACAGGCTAAACAGAGTTTGTTGGCCATTAGTGATTACAGGATCTGTTTATAATGTGAAAATAATTTTCTGGTTCTTATCAGAGAAGGATTTGGTGCACTTGTACACTGTCCCTATCAAATAAACTACAAATAATATGTATATGATAAACTAAACCAGTAATATCACATTAAAACATCGGCTTATAATTCAGAGATTTAACTTAACTACAGTGCCTTATGGTGGGGTAAGTTAAAATGCTAACTCAATTTACCCCACAACATTTGGCGCACTTTTCCCCATAGCTGCCATTTTGGAAAAAATAAATAGCTACTGTAGCTTACCAGTTCAGGCTAATATTTAGCTAAATGGTTGCCATGTTTTATTGCTAAATCACCTTTATGTATCATAAATATTTTTCGACCTGGATAAATTTGCTTTGATATAACAACCATTACATCTGTTATAACTTTGCGAAGCCAAAAACAGTTTTTAAAGTAAATGGGTGCCTTCCACTCTTCCTGTGTGTTTCTCCTTATCACAGTCTGGCAGAATTGATGGGTGGTTCCAAAATAAATAGTCACATTACAGTAAAGGTGTACAGATGCCGAGAAACAGGGGGTGGGTCAACTTACCCTACTCTCCCCTACTTCCATTGAAGATGAGACAGAAGCAGGCTCAGAGAGTGAGGGAGAGCCCACCCTTATCAAAACATCTACAATAAAGTCTGGAATTATTATAGAGCTGTTTTCTCTTTTAATTGTATATTTGTAACAACTGTATCACTTATATTAACAAGCACCCACCCCCTAGTGCCCCTATTTTTGGTTTGGGCCACTGCATCTCAAAAAGTCTGTGCAAGGCCCTGCCTCAAAACATCGATCAGATGATATATTTAAACGGATTCGTCCATCTTTTGTACTTAAATCTCTATTGTGAGTAGGATTATTTCTTCCGCATCTCATCCAACGTCTCTTTTGCTGGTTCCAAAACTTAATTTTAAAGCTGGTAATGGAGGCTTGAGCCGTTGATATTATTCTAATGCAGTTAATTAATGAAGTTATTAGAAAGAGCGCGAGAGAGACAGAGACACACAGAGAAAGAAAAAGAAAGAGAAAGAGAGAGAGAGAGAGAGAGCTTGTGTGAATTAGGCTACCTCTGTGCGTCCCTCAACAGCGCTCTGCAGCAGCGTCTCTAAACAGCACTGTTAATACCTCACTAGTGAGAAATGTCATGTGTATCGTCTGTCATGTTGTTGTTTTGTTAGTCGTGTGCTGTATAGGTACTGTATGCTAATTTCCATTATTACAGTTAACTATGCAAAGTGATATGGAACTGTAATACGGTCAAGAGAGCTGCCTGGAACTACGATCGCCATGCGTTTCCCTGAAAATAACTGCACACCTCAGAACGTTCCCCAGCCAATCAGATTCAAGCATTCAACAGCCCCATGATATATATATGATATATATACACATATGATTTTCTAGAGGTATAATGTAAATAAAAAGTAAATAATAAAGAGATAATAACAATGCAAAATTTAATATATGAACATATGAATACTTTGTTTATGCTAATTTGTTATCATTAAATATTGTAATATACGATACATTTCAGTAATTATATTTATATATTAACTTTTTTATATAGATGTTTTATGTTTGTTGCTAATTTGATATTATAATTAATAAATGAATAAAATAAAAAATATATTTAAGTAAATAAAAACGCAAATATAATAAAATTATATTTACTATATATACACACACCTTTTTTAAAATTAGTCTCAGTTTATCAATGTTCTCAGAAAATTTGTTACACAATACAATACTGTTATTTAGTAGGTGGTATGTGTGTATTTCTAGATATCTCACATGCTCTAGTACTGAATTCCTCCTACGGCACATCTTGAAGGAAGACAGCTAGTGAGTCATGAATTAATTAAAAGTAGGTTTGAAAGATACAGCCCATGCAGGATTGAATGCCAAGAAATGTTAAACTGTTAACTTAAAAAAAAAAAAAAAACAGTAGTTTGAAGCTTATCAGCTCCAGACAGCTTACATCGTAACAACTCTGTTGACATCAACAGCTTACAGTTGCATTGCTGGTTAGTGCTGGTCTAGATGATGGATCAGCACTGGCATGCTGTGCAACAGCTGGTGAGGCTAGTCAGCCTGCTGTTTAGTAGACCAGCACCAAAACACAACATATGCTGGTCTTTTGAGCAGGAAACTGTGTCCTACATCAGCTAATACAAGTGGGATTGATTTGACAGGTGTGTAGTTTTCATCTTCTCTCATCTCACCATCACACATGTAACTGAGCACATTAATTATGCTGTAATATTAAGAATGATGCCACTGTTGTAGAAAGGAAAAAATAGCTGGTTTAGACATTTTTAAACACAACCTGTCCACTACCATGGGGGACAATGTCAGACTAAAAACTGCAAAATTCTCAGTTTATTCTCATTGCTGTCTAGGACAGGGGTCGGCAACCGGCAAAATACTATTTTGTATTTTAAAGCCTTCGAAAAAGTCAAATTTAATTTGTATTTTAGTACATTTAAGATTAGTATTTTGTATTTTCAAAATACATAAAATACTTTGTGCCAGTCAGCCTCTTTATCAGGGTGCTGATTTTGTGGCATCACTATTTCAGGCACGCCCCCTCCCTCCAACATTCATCACACCAGCTGCAGCATGTACAGCTCCACTCAGCTCGGGTGAGCGACTTTTCTGGAATAAAAGGAGGTGAGGATGTCATGGTCAATTGTACTTTATTGATTAAAGTTAAAATAGAGCATAGAGCATCATTGGCCTTCAGGTAACATGAAAGAATAAAGAGCACATACAGGGAAAAAATAGCATGAGCCAATCATTTTTGATAGTTTAATCGTTTTTTTTTTTTTTTTTATCAACTAGCTTGTCAAATGTGTTTAAATCATTACTGCATGTTAGGGCTGGGGGATGTGACAAATTGATATAAAATGTGAATAGTTCAGTCAAGTGAGCATTGATTGAACTTTTTCTAAATTGTTAACATAGAAAAGACCAGTCAGGGAAAGCAAATATATCCATGCAGCTTTTAGTGGGAAAACTTTGGAGTGGAAAAAGAAGCATGGACAAATGGTTGAGTAATAGAGTGTGATATGCTTGGTGCAACTGCACTTATTATAAGTGCAGTATGCCACGAAAGGAAATTCAAGTTCACACTCGCACGTTGGCATGGAGTTTTTTGTGCGTGCGCTCCGAGACGGAGTGGAATGCCGACAAATAGGCCATCGTTTTTGACTTATGGGACGCGGCAAGCAGTGGAATCACCGCGCAGCTGGCACTTTCTCTCGTAGTGGAAGCGGTTTGTGTTAAATGCTTTTTAAATGAATTCTATTCAATGAATTTAAAAATGTACATTTTAGATAAACTTTATAATTTGAATAAACTTTATATACAACCAAATAAAGTATACATGAAAAGTTTTTTTTTTTTATTTTTTTTTTGTAGTTTTGTATTTCCTACAGGGCAGGATAAGGGAAGATGTATGTATAATGGAAAATGTTTTTTTTTTTTTTTTTTTTTTTTTTTTTTGCTGCATTCAGAATAGGTCCAGATGGATTTCAGCCAATAGGGATGCCTACATTGGATGGCCAATTTCACATGTATTTTGTGTATTTTCAAAATGCAAAATACTGTTTAAGACAAATGATTGGTTATTGTCCAGCATTGTCTTTTATTTCTTAGCCAAGTAAAAGTAAGAGATAAAAAGAAAGTTTTTTTTTCTTTTTTTTTTGTCATCAATCTAGACATACAGTACATCAATAAATTTTATTAGGCCTATTATTATTATTATTATTATTACACTTGACATTTCTGTATCCCTCACTTCTGAAATGATTGCTACTCCCCTGACCTGTAACATAACTGAATATTAGCTATATGCCGTGTTATCCTTATTTGGGGATCAAATATCTTGTGGCTCCACATGAATTTTATTCGGTGGGAAAGGGGCCAAAATGGCTCTTTTGTCGTTGAAGGTTGCAGACCCCTGGTCTAGGAGAAACATTTGACATATTAAAGTAAACTTTTTGTCCTGTTGTGGAATGTATTAGGTTTTTCACCAGGTTTTTTCAGGTTTTCAAATTTCAGTCAGTCTAGGATTTTTTTTTTTTTTTTTTTTCTTCTTTCTTTTTTCGTTCTGTTCTTCTTTCATTTCTTTCTTTCTTTCTTTCTTTCTTTCTTTCTTTCTTTCTTTCTTTCTTTCTTATTGAAGTGTTTTTTTTATTATTATTTAATATAAATTCAAATCTATTTCTTTATTTAATAAAAACACTCCAATATATTAATGTGGAATTTTTTGTTGTTTTTTATTTAACCCCATCTTTTATTACTTTTTATATGTTCATATGTAAAAAAGAAATCAAAATATAGCATAAGATTGTAGCTTTATAATTCTGAATACTCTTGATTTTAAAGGCTGATTTCTTTTTATTTTTTTATTTAAATGTATTATTTATTTGTTTAATAAAAACAATTAGAATTTATTTTAATTAAACCTTTATTTTATCTAATCTATTTTTAATTTTTATGTTCATAAGTGGTCATTTTTGTAGCCTGTAAATTAAAATACAGCATGAGATTGTATCTTCATAAATATAATTCTGACTTGAATTATAAGGCTGAAAACATTTTTGCGTTTATTTTTTTTAATTAAATATACATCCTGTTTTTATTCATGTATTATTCAATTAAAATTTTATTTTACCTCATCTATTATTACTTTCTATATGTTCATGTTTGCTCATTTCTATAGCATGTAAATCAACAAATAGCATGAAATTATATCTTTATGAGCATATCTCTGAATTTCTCTTGATTTCAGAGGCTCTTTAAGAGTATCATGTTTATTGTCTCAGTATCAGCACTGTGTGAAAATTAGATCAGTGTTCTCGCACAAAATCTGTTACACAATGCAGCACTGTTCAGTAGTAGGAGGAAAAAGAGCCAGTTTAGTCACTGCACATTTACACAAGCTGTCTGCTAGCATGTGTGCAATGTCAGGCCAAGACTTCAGAGTAAAGCCAGAAACTCTTTGCAAGTACTTACATGCAAATACTTGCAAGTACTTTCAAGCAAGTATTAACCATGCATTGCAAATAATCCTGTTGTACTTTACATACTTCAAGCATGTTTTCAGGGTGGAAACAAACCTCAGTAGTCAACAGGTTGCAAAAGAAGACAGTCTGCGTTAATGCTTGTTATATTTAGTGCCCTGTATGGCAGGCAGGACTAAAAAGTGGTGCATTATTAATTCTGACACATTTCCAAATGTACTGAGTACAATTCAAATCTAACACATTACTGCTTGCGTGCACTAAAATGTGAGGCCCTAATGTGAGACAATTCACTTTCATTTAAGCAATTAAACAGTCGCAGCACTCTTAATGGACTGACTAATAACCTTTCTTTAAAATTAATTTAACCACTTTGACTCTGAATGTCAAAAGCTTTTACAAGCAGCTTTATAAGTTAGATGGGGGCATCTGAGGAAGCCAGTACAGGGCAGCACTAATAACTGGGCAATTTAGAGCTGTCACTCAAACATGTTTCTTTCATGATTCAAAAACAGCCATTTCAATTTCACAAAATGGCTGAATGTAACTACATTAAACATTCCCACAGGATTAATATTCCCCCTGGATAAACACTAAACGCGACTTTCACGTGGACCCATAAAACAAGTAGGCAGATGCAGACCAAGATAAAGATGTGCCTGAGCTGGAAATCAAAAGCGAGCCGTCTAACGTTGTGTATCACGATACACCTTGATCCTTCACTGGTGAAACACTTGATAGATGTTGATGAGTCAAAGCAAATCCCTGTGGCCTCATTATACATCCACTGAAAGCTTCTCCCAGTTTTGATGTTTGATCAGTTGAGCGGCCTTGCATTTGACTGTTTTCTACATAGACTGGAGAAAAATCTGACATTCCCAAGATAGAACTAGTGTTCTGAGCTCCACCACGAGATGCAGGCATCTGTAGTTAAGAAAAATTACAAATGAGATGTTTCTGTGAGAATATACTAAATAAAAATTAGTGTATTAAGGTCTATAATCTCACGTCTTCTCTAGAGATTGGTAATGTCTGTTCTCAGATTTGCCTACCAAATTGTGACATTTACGGTAAAATACCAGCAGCTGTGGTTGCCAGAACTTCACAGTAAAAAAAAATATGGTAGCAACATTTTAGGTTTTACAGACTTAACTTAAATTCACAATAAAATACTGTATTTCATTAACTGATGTATTGTTAATAAACCAACATATTGAAGTACTAATATCTGTTTTGAACCATTGTAATGCACTGATAACCACCAAAAACTGAAGGTGATAAGAAAGTCCCATGATGAACCTAAGCTCATCACAAACAGCTTTTCTACGAGCTGAGGAGGACAATACTTATATATAGAAGGTGCACAGTGTCATTCACACAAACACTAAACCCCATCATGGTGACACATGGTACTGAAATAATACAATAAATATTAATTTAACAACATAAGATGTAAGATTAAACCCTAATGTCCACAAATGCTAAGAAAAAAAGTATTTTAACAGTATTTTACTGTAAAATTACATTAAATGTAATAACATTTATTCACCGAATATAGTATGGAAACTTACAGTTAACCAGTTAACAGGTTTTTACTGTAGCATTTTTACAGTCTTTTACTGTTAAAATCACAATCTTTTTTTACAGTGTACCGTTACAAGTCAAAAATGGAAATATTAACTTTCTTATCCAATTCTCTCAAGACCATCTGGGTTATAATGTCAACTTTCTGTATATTTTTAATTTATTTTTTCCCTAAGTAGAAAACATTCTATTCTATTCTGTGCCTTTCCATTAAATTATAGTTTTTTAATTCTTATTTATTTATTTATTTATTTAACATTAAAGTTTATTTTGTCTATTTTACACTATCTATTATTTATTTGAATATGTTCAAGTTTGGTCATATTTCGTTCTTTCTTTTTATTCTTTGTTTATTATGTAATCTTTTGTTTATTCATTTTTTTTTTTTACTTATTTATGTGTCTATTAGACATTAATTTTATATTAATTAGTTATTCATTCAGACTTGTTTATGTATTTATTTTTATGTAATATACATTACATTTTTGATTTTTAATATTTTATTTTATTATTATTATTATTACTTTAGATATGTTCCTGTTTTTTTATATTTCTATAAGCCTGTAAATCAAAATATATATGAGACTGTTGCCTCATATTCTTTTTCACTGGTTAATCTGAAAGCAGCGATATACTTAATTTACTAAAACACTTCTGTAACACAGTAGATTGGGGAACACATATTCATTATTAACTAAACATTTTTCCTCAATAAACTCCTAATTTTCTGCTTATTGATAGTTGTAGTCATAGTTATGTTTAGGTATTGGGTAGGGATGTAGAATATGGTCGTGCAGTATAAAGCATTAATATGTGCTTTACAAGTACTAATAAACAGCCAATATACTAGTAATATGCATACTAATAAGCAACTAGCTAATAATGAAGCGTTTTCCCTTATCTATTGTGTTACCAAAACTTCTTACTAGCTTTGCAAAGAGTCCATCTTGAACTCTTTAAGATGCAGCATTAGTCTGTTTTATTTTTCACATCCATCAACCTTTGATTTGAATATCAGAAGTAAACAGGCAGTGATATTTAACTTCAGTGCAGAATAGATAATCGCCACTCATTTATTCTTAATTATGTTTGAAATGACCCTGTAATTGGCGTCGCGGGAGCTTGCAGAAGTCACAGCGTCCAGTCGCGCATCTGAGAGGACTTGAATGAGTCTCGACCTGTCTGAGTTAATTAATACAATATCCAAGCTAATAGGAGAACACAGTGTCAGTTCATATTCTCATAACACATGAATAAAATATGGTGACATTTACTGACAAGAGAGGCAAGCGTAGAATAAACAGACACAAAGTCACCAGAGCTTGTGGAATAGTGTGTATTTCATGTGATTATAACAAACACTCCAGCCAGGCTAAAGACTAAAGATGACCGTCTCATTTTTCGTTTATAAAGGCTTGTGTTGAGTTTTTGCCTTGTAGGAGTTTCTTGGTTCCTGAGGAGCATCTATGTTCTCATAATCAGTGTTTGAGATTGACGACCACATTGACTATTAAATTGTCTGGTATATAAAACATCAGACAGAACAGAAGTGTACTAAATGCTACCTGTATGGACAGGTAACTAGTTATCCATAATTTCTAACTTCTGATTGCCTTCACTAATATCTCTGACAGATAGTAAAAATCAATACTTTCTTTAGTATTGCATTGTTAAAGTAGGCCTATATGAAAATGTTGTCACTATTTAGTCGCCATCATGTCATTCCAAACCTGTATGATATTTTTGTCCTTTCTATCCATTTATTTATTTGTATTTATTTATTCTTGGAAAAATGTTAGCTCTTTGAGACTTTTTTTTTTTGTGTGGGGGGGGGGGGGTTCAGAAAAAGGAAAATCATACAGGTTTTAATTGACATGAGGCATTTTATTTTTCAGATTTTAGGTAAGTCATCACTTTATGGATTTTACTTTTGCAATCTATGTTTTTAAAACTTTTGAGGTCTCGCTCTTCTTCTTTTTCTTTGAAGCAAGAGAGTTTGAAAACCCTGACTGACAGCAACACATTGACACTAGTTTCAGTGATTGACAGCAAAGACCATGCTTCTATGATTCCTGTCAGTTATACTGACAAGGGTTCAGTTCATACAGCACATAACCAAAATCATTCTCAAAATTCAGCTGTGAATCTTGAAAATTAAAGTGAGTCGCTCTGATTATATACTTTTGTTGTGAATCCTTTATTTATATGAATGGACTCCAAAACAGGACTGAGCGCCAAACCAATTATGATAACTAATGCTAAAGATGTAGTTTTACAAATCTTTCTAAATTTAAAAGGATAGAGTACACAGCTATAATGATTTTTCAGCTGATGAATGATAAGAACATAGGTCTAGTCAGGTTAGACGCCATATTGAAAACGAGGCTGTGAGGGATACTGTATAAAAAAAAAATCCTAGAGAACATACTCTTCACAACTCACAAGTTCAAAAACTTTTTTTTTCCTTCATGAAAGTCGGTAGTCGTCCTTCTTTGTGTTCTTTAACCAGTAATCTGCAATCGACTGCAGTGGATTTCGGTTTTCAGTGCCTTTAAGTGTCCAATTTAAAGAGAAAGGGAAAAATGAAAGTGGATGGTTCAAGCAGAGATAATTGAACTTTGTTTCCTCATGCAGACAGACCAACAACTGGCCTGCGCTAAATGGATTGTAGGAGATTTGATACAAACTCTGGGGAGTTAAAACATTGTTCCCTGACATCTTTCCCACAGAGGTTTGTGGCTTTAATTTGTTGTTTTCTCTCTGAAGTCTGTGTCTTCTCTCAGCATGCTAAGTGATGATTTGTTTCTGCCCCAGAATGTGTTTTGACAATCGCAAACGGCACTTTGTTCCACAACAGAGACACTCACGTTCAGGTTGTGCTGATTGTTTTCATATTTGAGGGAAGCGGGAAATTTCCTGACCCTGACCAGAGTGTAGATCGTTCTGCTTATCCAAAGAAACCGGGTCTCCTCTTTGCAAATTGCAACTGTAATTACAGCGGAAGAGATAACAAATCTGAGCTTCTATAAATCCTGACGTTTGCATGTTAGAGGGCCACAGGAAAAGTGTTTAAGCCCACTGGAATTTCCACTTAATGCAACGGGAACTCCACTGCCATGTTGCTGACTTCCGCGTAACCGAAAAGAGCAAGGAAAAAAGTCCACAGTTTCCAAACACTGCTATTTATAGTATCTCAACTCCATGAGGATTAAGGTTGGATATTTAATTAAAGTTCAGTTCCCTCTGAGTCAGTGTTTGCTAGGTGAACAGAAGGCTAGAAGAGATGATGGAAACCATTATCAGAGCACAGAATCTTGATATTTACTTTGATTAACATCCTCCTTCAAAATCCCATCACGTTGCAATTTATTGCCCCAGAATATCTCCTGGTTTCAGTGGAGGATGTGGGTCGAAGCGGAAATGAATGACAAAAACTGCAATAATAAAAGTATTGAGATGTTTTTCTCTCTCATTGCCTTTTGAAATTTGATTACTAATTTTATTTTGAGAGTGTTTTTGTACATACACTGGAAAATGGATAGTAAGAAACTGCTAGTAAATTTCACCAATAATTACAAAGAAATGCAATTATCATTTAGTTTAATGTGAAATTTTGAAGTAGAAAGACTCAAATAGTATTTTCTTGTCTAACATACTCCATTAATCCTTATTATATGTATTTATTTATTCATTTTTACTCATTTCCCAAATAAAGAGATCCATTTTATTTGGGAAAAAATGTAATTTTTGTGGTGGAAGAATCAAAGCACAGAATAGTTAGCAGGGAATGTTTTGTGTAAAATTTTACAATTTTGTTCTAAAACTTCTTAATCTTTGTGTTTAACTTGTCAGTCATTGCTACTGGTTGGGAAGGTTTCTAGAAAGAAATGAGACATATGAAAGGATGGGGATGTTTTAAATAACGTGTAAATGGCAGGTTAAAAGTGGCTGATGGCTTTGATCTGTCTGTTTTTGTGCACCCTTGTGCATGAAACATTTGCATTTATGTTCAGTCAGCAGATGACACATCAAACAAAGGAACATAAGAGGAAAATGGAAAAGCATTAAGAGAAGTAGATCTTCACAGAAGAAAAAATGTAATTATTAAAGAGCACAAAAATACAAATTGTCATACTACTGTATTTATACAAATGAAAGCTCTAGTGAACTTTGCAGGATATACAGTATTTGTATGCTTTTATAAGTTCATGTTCCTAGTGCATCATAAATTATGTTTATCTGTGTGACAACTTGCCCCATTTAGTGTGGCAACATGTCCTGGTCCTTGATTGATTGATTGTAATCCAGGTTTATACCAAAGTAACCTACATGGATATATTGGTACACTGTAATGGTGACAAAGTTTGGATAGGAAACATTAATTTGTTTTAACTTACACAACCTTTGACTCTTCTTATGGGCCTTGGGATGCTGCGAAAGAAATGCATCATAATGACATTTAAACAAAAGCAATCCATTAAAGCAAATGGGAACAAGAGATAAAAAAAATATGTATGTTTGCATTTCATGCTATTGCATAACTGTCATCGTTGAAAATTAATTGCAAGAGGTGCAGTTTTTAGCCTGTAAACAAATGCTTTTGTTCCTCTGTGAAACACTGTCAGGTGACTCTGTGTGCAACTGCTGGAAAAGAAATGTTCACTGAGAGCAATATTGCTTTGTGTTGCAATTGTACTCAGGCTTTTAAAGGTGTGACTTCATGATATACAAACGATATTTGCTCATATACAGTATAAACCTTGTCCTGCATAATTAAGAACAGTTGCATTTGTAATTGAACAGTATCCCTACAGCCTCAAGTGCTTCCCATCTGCGTTTATTTTACCTCTAGCAAGGAGCTTATACAAGTGCACAAAAACTAATTTACAAAGGAATATAGTAAATTAATGCTTTAAGCAATTGCAATTTCAAATGAATTAACCGGTGACCAAAAGGAACCAACAGTGACAATATTGTTGTGGCAGGTATATTAGATGTATTTAGTGCATTTGTGTGTGAGAGGAATGGCTGTAGGTGAAAGACAGGGGATGTGGTTACCAGTCTGAAGAAAATGAGAAATAAACCGTTTTGACATATTTGTGTAAAATGTCAAATATAATCAGAAATCTGTGGCATCTCTGCTCAATTAAACACTGCAGTTCACTGACTTAATCAGAATTTAATCATGAATGTACTGTAGCTACTAAAATTAAGTGAGGATTATGCTTAAAAAAATTAAATAAAAAAATCAAGATGCATTTATATTCAATCAAGATGCTTTTATATTATTCAAACACAGCATCCAATCAAAAGATCTCTGTTTACCAAAGCTGCATTTATTTGACAAAAGATTGCATTTATCATGAATGTACTATAGCAGTCCTATCATCAAATGCATCCAGCGTAATGCAACAAATAACTACACACATACTGTACAGTATTATTCTGTTGTCAATGTCTATACTAAAAGCTTCAGTGAACACACAGATGTAATGAGTAACACATCGATGTAGTAAGCATCTGGATTGTTCACCCTCTCTTTCAGTATTGATCAGTCCTTTTCTTCAAGTGATACTAATGGATTTTCTTTCTTTTTAGGTCTGCTTAATGGCAACCTCCATTCACAGAGCTCCGTCTGAGGGTAAATCAGGGCAGTTTCTCACGCTGAAGCATCTATTATTCTGGATGTTTGGGTGAGTAGAAATGGACCACTCTTTTATTAAAATGTTGCTTTTGGCTTAATCACATATGGATTTTCCTCAAGTAATGCAGTGATGTCATATACCTTAAATGCTGGTCCTTTTCAGCAGCAAAATAAATCAGAGCACAACTGGAGCAAAATATTAGATCCGGGAGAAAAAAAGTTGTTCTTTCATTACCATTAGACTTAATTATTTTTTGGATTTTAAACTTTATTTAGTCATATTTTATGTATGTATCAACTTTGTTTCAGGTGTTTCTCCAAAATTCAGTGGGAGAATTAGAAATATAATGTTGCACAAATACAAACAGAAATAATAAATTAACAATAAAGAGTTTTAAAAAAGTGTCTGGACACACACACACACACACACATCTATTTGGTGACCTTGGAAACTTGCAAATATGAGCATGTTTATTAAGTTATTAAAAAGTTTCTTTTTTTCTTCTCCTACTGGCCATGAATCTGAAACACCCTGTTCCATCCAGCTCTTGTGTTCTTTGAGTGCTCCAGCTTTAATGTCAGATGTCATGTTGATAAGACTTATCTCTAAAGAGCTTCTGTCAGTGGCTGTTGCTCCAGTCACATTCTGGATGCTATTTTCCTTTGCAATTATTAAATTAAAGCAGATATGAGTGGTGTTGTGGTGTGGTTGAACAGTTCACGTCACTGCTTTGGCTGGAGGCAATAAATATGTACTAAACAACTTAAGAAGAAATTTACCATTGTAGATTTGAGCCTGGACTTCGGCATTAGTAAAATTAAAATAAAATGCACGCATTTACATGCAATAATGCATTTTGGGGTAATTAGATATTGTTATAAAAAGTGATTTTTATCTAGGGATACACAATATACTGTTACCACAATACCACATCTTTTTCTCATCTCTTCCAGTGTAGAATTTTTGACATGTCAATTCCTATGACGTATGGGTCAGTTTAGTAAATCCTTTGGCAAATTTGTTTAAAGTCTTTGCCTTCTATAACCAAGCTGACTCTGGGCTTTAGGGGCTTGTATCTGTGTCCACTGAACAGTAATGAAGGCCATAACTCCAAATTACCCCCAAAGGTCATCTGTCTGGCGGGCGGCTGGAGTTCTGCAGTGTTACGTTCACAGACAAAAGCTCTTCTCCATGTCCACTGATCAATTTCGAGTCAATTCTGTGACAATGTCTGAACCATTCAGCGTGTTAAGGACATATTATTGCTTTTTTACACTTGAAATATTTCATCCTGGGTCACTCCATGGCAAAGAGAATTCTGGGTTATCTTTTCACATATCACACTGCTCATAATTTACCAGAGGTTAACATTTAATCCTGGGTATTGATAAGCTGAAGTTTCACAGTGTACATTCCCAAACCCTGGGTCAGTGTTTTTATTTGCATATTTGCATGTCAAAAGGGGTTTTCTAAACCCCACTTTTACCCAAACAAGTACTAAAGTACTGGGTGATTCTATAATTGCAGGTACATTTGGTGCTGCTTTTTTCAAATGGTTATGTTTTTAAATATTTTAATAATTTGTTACTCATTGTCATGGATCACAAGATGTTACAGGCCATAACAATATAATATTTTCTGTAAAAAGTGTCTTATATGAATGAAAATCATGATATTTTGTTGTCTGAATTAGTCAGTGTATTTGTTCCATCTTGTATAATTGTGTAATCAAAATATTTTATTTTACTTTTCTTTTAGTAACATTTCATTTGTTATTTATAAAAGCCCTAATGGTTATTTTCCTAATTCTACAACATTAAATTGTTAAAAATGTGTTTCCTTGCATTAACTCTGTTACCATACCATACTTTGCTTTTAAATTGGTTGAATTATTTCCCACAACTATGTAACATACAGGAAATTATGTCACTTTCCCTCACTGATAAGATTTGAAGCACTGAAAAGTCTGTGTGCTCCCTCTGAGGAATTATTTGAATCTAAAAAGTTCTTACACTACGAGTTATATTGTAGTACATCAAAACTCTTACCACAATATAAAAAGGAAATCAGAATTTATCACTGATCACACATTGGGTCAGTCTTTTTTTTATCATGATTTCATTAGTGCCATGGGCTCATGTTATTTCTAATAGCAAGTGAAGTTTTTGGCCAAAAAATGTAAAATTGTCAATTCTGTTACCGTCAAACTCTGTTACCAATGTAGAGTAACAGAGTAATTTGACTAACAAGTATGTAATAGAATCGACAGTCCACCAGTTAATTCTGTTACTTTACAATTCAGTTATGTAAAGGGTCAACTCTGTTTACGAACTATTTTCACAAAAACAAAAAAATCTCATGAACATTATTGAAGTATTTTTGCACCCTTATAATATTTCAACATCTTTTTTTTTTATTTTTTTTTTTTGGATTTTGTATATAATACATTTTTAGATGAAAAATAACCATCCAAGTGGACGGTTCTATGAAGACATGGCTGTTTTATTATTATTATTATTATTATTATTATTATTATTATTATTATTATTATTATTATTATTATTATTAAGGGATGTATAGGTGAATTATTAGCTCAGTTTCAAGTGTTGGAATATAAGGACTGTTTATCTAATGAAACAAGAAAGATTTTTCCTGTTACGATTTATTGTTATTTCTACACATTGCCTAGTTTGTCTGTAACAAAGTTGACAAATAGTAAGCCTAACTATATATAAATAAATATATATATATTTTTTAAATAAAAAAAAAGGGTAGGCTAAGTAACTAGTGTTTGACAAGCACAGAATTATTAAAATTGAATATGTTTTCAATAAGTAATTTCAATAAATAATTTTTGTTAGGCCTAATGAACATTGGGTTTCAAGCTCTTTAAGAGGTACTTTACCACGGAGCGTATTTTATTAAAGGTGACACTCCATGAATATTAATAAAATGGTGAGGATGTGATTTTGGCAGAACCAGAAAGAAATGGGATAGGAGGAAAGGCAGATAAGATGAAGGATGATGTATTACACAGTGCCAGCGTCCATTCACTGCCAGGCACAGGGAGAGGCCGGACCGCCCCACCCTCCCATTTATCCCGATTAAAATCCCTCCACCTTCCCTGTCCTTTTATCTGTCACCTCTGTGCATAGTACTGGGCTCAGAATGCTAATGTGATCCGTATTTGGAATGCTGATGTAATCCATATGTTATCTGTTGAAACATTGCAGCGTTGTTATTAAGCAATGCAGTGTAAGCAGTGTGTCTTTGCACGAGTCTCCAGGGGCCTCAATAAATCCGCCCCACTGAATCAGCTCTATTACATTTGGTTTTTATGAAGTCAATCTTTTATCTGGAGAAACTGCCGTTCATTTTCTCCATAGGCATCTTCTTTAGTAACTTCTTCAGTAACCAGTCTTTAGAGGAATTACTGCATTACAACCTCTGTTTTGAAGCAAAAAAGTTTAAGAAAACTTGAGAGAAAGGTCCAAGGTGAAAGACTATGTATTATGGTTAAGTGCTTAACTTATACACCACGGTTTGTCTGAATAGCTCATTCGATTCTGGTTGACTGAAAAATGGACATGTGTGTTAAAACCACTGAATGAACAAGGTGTTCCAGTCAGTTTAATCACCATTCTATATTAATGTTTTACCTTCATTGTAGCATACACACATTCAGAGAAACATTCAGGAGTACAAAAACTTCTTGTCCATGTCATGCTATTCTCAGAAATGAGAGAGTAACGGTAACGTCACTGAATAAAAAAAAAAAACACTTGCAGCTTCACTTTAATTATAAAGAGGATTCATATTCACTCTCTTTCTCTCACACACACATTTCATGCAAATAAACGTTCAGTCAAAGACTTGGCTTAGGCTTAGGCTAATCATACACGGGGCAACTTTGGGCAATGTTGCCATCAGTGGGCAACCAGGTGAGACACAGGATCCATGACCAATCTAAGATATCTAGATAGAAATTTGTTACCAGTTCTCAATGGGAAAGTGTCCAAGTAACATTGCTCAAAAAATGTTGCCTGGCAAAATTGCTCAACTTCTTTTTGAGAATGGGTAACACATTTCTATCTGCATACTTGAAATCGGTCATGGGCCCTGTGTCTCACCTAGTTGCCATTTGACTTCAACATTGTCCAATGTTTTCATTAGGGACTGGCAGTGACAGGCTGGCCTTTTTATTCTGACAGACAACAATATTAACAATTTATATTTACAACAATTACAGAACAGAACATGTTCCATTTGAACTTTTAAGGTTCGATTTAAATCAATTTAAATGCATTGTCTATCAATACTGTCAATGCTTTCGATTCCACGTCAGTGTCAATATACCGATACATAAGCATCCACCCAACCCTAGTCATTTTCAAAATGTTTCTAAGCTAACAATGCAGTCGAATAAGCTTAAAAATAATGTGTTGTTATTGATTTGGTATTAGAACATCCTGCATCTAAATGACTAACCACCCACAATCCATAATAACCAAGTGCTAAGTACTGCACTGTCAGCATCTAATTTAAGTCATTAGCTACGTCCCAAATCACATACTGTCTTTTAGGTACTACATTTGGTTTGAAACTTACATTGCAACCATTAAAAACTATGTTCTGTATAGTATAAATATGCTGTCTCTGTCACGTGACCTAACCAGCGTCAGTTGTCATTTCACTGCCACTAATTCTCATTACTACTTCAAAAACTGGTAGGTCATCCACTACTTTTATACTTACTGTTTTTCATATACTGTGAATTCGGACGGACTCGCTTTTTAAATAATGTTTTTTTATTTTTGCATACTATATAGTACGGAAGTAGGCATATTCAGACACAGTGAGTATCACTCTTTTCAGCAAACATGTAATTTTTCAACAAATAAGGGTTATTATAGATCATGCTTTATTGACAAATGTCAACCTCATTCTCTGCCACAATTAACACCATGCTATACGGTAAAACTATTTTATTTAAAAGAGATGTTTGTGTGTCTAGTGACCATGACAGCAGTAATTCATCAAATGGTGATTGAGGAAGAAAATTATGAATAAAAGATAACAAGGGTGATGAGAAGAGCAGAGTGTACTAGAACAGAGGAAGTTTTTCCTGATATCAGGGTACATAATCTGCTTTGCAGTTATGCTGCTGATGATCTTGAGATGCATGTTACATTTGTTGGCAGCACTGGCAGTGTAATTATGCTGCCAGCATATGATGTCCTGAAATGCTGTCTAGTCTCGATAGGCAGTTCGCTAGGTTTTGGACATTATAAAAAGTTATCAAACGCTCAGCTATCGGCACTGATGTTGTATAAAATCATCAGCTGGCTTTTGACAGTTTGACACAAAGACAAAAGAACATCCAGGCTTCATTCCTACAAAAGGATGGCAGTGACAGCCTAGAAAAACTGGCATCTCTGTCAATATAATTAACATAAGGTGCTCCTTGACACATTCACCACCGTCTTTAGAAGGATATGACAGACATGTGGGACATGACACTGTAAAGTGATGGTTCTGCCATCATGTCAGTCCTATTAAATGTGGATAATGAACTGAAGTCCATGTTTGTTTCTCAGCCTGTTATTAGTTCATTAACCTCACACTATATTTGGAAAATTGTTCAGCAGTGATTGACACTTATAGCTGAGCTCTGCAGTCCTAATTGCATTTCCAGCAGTGGCAAATAACTCACCTGTCCTCAGAGAGCGTTTTACAAAGAACCAGAGGCACAAGATTAAGACTGTCTTTATAGTCTCTCCATGTAATTCACTTGTTTAGGTTGGGGAACAGGTTTTGTTTATTTCTAGTAAAGAACAATTATCTTGCACATCTATGACGAATCAGCACAAGCCTTCTATATTATCCATCCAGCTATAAACTTTGCATGATGTAAACAGGCTTGTGAGATAAAGCAATAAGCCACAAGAGACCATAGCTGTGAGGAGGTCGCATTCAAAGGCTGCATACGTCATGTGGCTGTCTCATTTCAGAAAAGCAGGCAGGACACTCCGAATGCGACCTTCTTTCACAGGAATGCATGAGGTGTATCCTTTGCTGCTACATATAACCCACAATTCTTTGCATCGCCGTAAACAATTGTTGTTAATTTAAAAAATGGCGGTGGCAGATCTACACACAAGCGCAGATGTGTTTACAACTTACCTTAAAAGGCCTCTGGTAAAAACGGATAAACTTTGTTCGTAATATCCTCCTCCTTTTTTTCTCTAACAGATGTCTGTTATACATATGCTTCAGCTCCTTAAACATTGAGCAAAACAAAACTTTTAAAACTTAAAACGTTTTTTTTTTTTAATTACTTTCCAAATTTAGAAATTATTTTCCTTCATTTAAGTATTGTGAGAGAGCAATGATGCTATAAATGTGTTGGCATGGCGACATGATACTTCCTGTTTCCTTTTCCGGCCGTCCTACGAAGGCTGTCTCGTTTAATTCTACAGTAGGTTGAGGACACTCTGTATACGCATCCTACAGAGGATGTGACCTCCAGAGGATTCGACCTCCAGAGGGTGCAGCATTCTAAATGAGACACAGCTCATCATGTGTTTCACCATGGTTAAGGGTTGTCCTTAGGCACCATGTGAAGCAGAGCACCCCCTTAACTAGTACAACCACAGGCCCCTCACAACAGTAGAAATAGCAATAAATAACTCAATTCATTAAGTGACTTGACCAAGTGATATAGTTCATTGGCATACTGAAACTACGGTCTGTTTACGCTTTCCAGAATGAATGAAGAGCTGGAACTATCTCTTTTATTGCCACAAATGTATTTCTGTGACCTTCATGCAACATTGCCATAGCATGTTTAGTTAAAGGGCCAGTAATCCTTTTGGAACATGCAGGGGTTTAAGGGATAGTTTCAGTGATGAATCAATGATGAACTCACTTTAACTGAAAAATAAGTGTTTTTTGTTTTGCATTATTACACACTATTTTTCCTATTTAATACTGTAAAGCTGCTTGGACACAATCTGTATTGTTAAAAGTGCCATATAAATAAAGGTGACTTGACTTGACTAGTTTACCCAAAAATGAATATTCTGCCATCATTTATGCACCCTACTTATATTTCTCTATATGCATTTCTTTTTTCGGTGTGAAACACAAAAGAAGACATTTTGAAAACACAATTTTATATATATATATATATATATATATATATATATATATATATATGTGTGTGTGTGTGTGTGTGTCATGCCAGACTCCCTCTCAGATGAATATTAATGGGCCTGAGGAATTCAGTGGTTTGTAATGTTTTATTATTAATAACATTAATATATATTTTTTATATATTCTTATTTAGCTTTAATTTCAGTAATTTTAGTAATTCAACATATTTTATTTCCGTTAGTTGGTTAGCAACATTTCTCATTTTTGTTAAAGATTTTCATCTAATAATGATTATTTTTTCTATTTCAATGGAATTTCAATTAATGAAAATAATTTTTGATAGCTTGTTTTATTTAACAATAACAGCACTGATATAGGCTAACATTTCTATTAGATTTTTTATATTTCTATTTAGATTTTATTTGTATTTCAGTTTTAATTATAGTCATTTCAGAACTTTTTTATTTCAGAAAGGTTGTCATTTTTTAAGTTTAAGTTTTTCTTGTAATATTTAACTTTATTTCAGCATTATTTCAGTATCATCATGGGTCGATGCTGGTATTCTTATACCCCCCCAGATCTGTAACTGCTATCAGCACTACCCAGTTCAGTAAATAAGACTTATTCAACACTTTTGATAAATATCTGTTTCCGTCATGTCCTGAAAAACTATTCCTCACTAAGGCGTTCACTGCATAAGTAAACACTCCCTTTCCCCAGTCCTGCAGTGGTTTATCAACCTAGCAATGAACTCTGCACCTCTCGTCCTTCACACCCACACATTTACACACTCTCACTCCCGCACACTCAGAACAAGGCTGTATGACCACGTTCACACCATGTAAGACACACGCAGACTGCTGAAAGGTGAAGTGTGGATTAATGCTCACTCAGTAATGTTAGCAGCACACTGATCTGATCGTAATCACATTTGGCATGTGTGAAATTTCAGTTGCTTGGTTAACCGCCCACATAGTCTCTCCCAAAATGATTTGTCATGGAGCATGCATGAAAAACACAGCCTGCAGAAAAACAACAAACAAGGCATGAGATTCAGCAGCTTTTGTATTTAAGTCTTTATTGTAGGAAGAATCTAAAACTGAGCTTAAATAAATACATGCATTCATTTAAATAAATCAGCTGATAAGGCAATTATCTATTACTGTTGCTAAAATCGATTTGTTTGTTTGTTTCTTTCTTATTTTTTTCCCTTGCTTTCTTTTTCACTTCTAGATAATTAGGTACAGCGAAGTACAGTACAGTACAGTGACTAGAGCCTGAAAGTACATCATCGATATTGATGACGTTTTAGCAACAGGGTGCCATTGTTAAATTATTGCTCTGAAGAACTTTTTGGCCCTCTATTACCTGTTAACAGATTATTATTATTTTTTTAAATTAGCGATGATAAATGGTGTCTTTTATTCAGCAAGTATGAATTAAATTGGCAGAAGTGACATTAAAGGATAATTTATTATTATTTCAAATAAATGTTGTTCTTTTGAACATTCTATTCACCAAAGAATCCTGAAAAAAATAATTAATATTCAACAGAAATATTCAGCAACACAACTGTTTACAACATTGATAATATGAGAAATGTTTTTTATTTGTTTGTTTGTTTGTTTTGAGCAGCAAATCAGCATATTAGAACAATTTCTGAAGGATCATGTGGATTCACAGGAATAAGTCACATTTTATAACAGATTAATATAGAAAACAGTCATTTTAAATTGTTTTAATATTTCACAAATTTAATGTTACTTCGGATCAAATAAATGCAGCCATGGTGAGCATAAGGGACTTACTGACCTCAAACCTTTAAACAGTAGTGTTTCACTTGGTGAGTAAATGATAAATTTTTAATGTTTTAGTAAACCATTTTTCTAAAACATTCATGAGATGCATTGCCGCTCTACAAGATACTGACACCTGGGACTATACAGCATCCCCCAGATCCAGACTATGTGATCATTTATCTGCCAGGTTATTTATAGACACTGACTCAGGGTCTCCAAAATAAGACGGTACGGCTTGATAAAACACTATCATTACACTAAAAAAGTGCTGTGGCAGTGTGATGGTAACACCATGGTATTTTGTTTTTTAACCATGGAACTGAATGATGCATTTAGTCATATATTGTGGTATTTACATGACATGGTATTCCATATTTATTGCTTCAAATAAACAGTAATACCATGGTACTTTGTGTTGGTGAGCTAGCGTTGTCTAATGTGAAAAAGTCTATATGAAACTGCAGAAGTGGAAAGCAGTGGTGTCATTTTGATCTTCTCTGATAACATTCTCATAAAATACTCTGGTATTATGTGACATTATTGATGTGCATCTATTTCCAGTGATGAAAGAAATGATTCGCTGCTGCAGCAGTAAATATTGATTTGGCCGCATAGAGGAATGTATGACACCAGAATGACCCCTGAACTGAGACCACATTTTTAATGGCGTTATTCACCGCAGGACTCTAAGAGAAACACAGACAAACACTGGATCCTTTGAATGCAGAGCGGCGTCATGTGTAGTTAATGCTCAGCCAGATTGGAGTATGTGTACAGTAAATTAGATGTCTTGCCTTCTAGCCATAGCTGGTTTTTCTTTGAATATACAAGGGCATACTGAATGAAATAGTCTCCTAAATTAAATGTCTTTTGAAAGTTTCTAAGTGTATTCATAAGCATTTCCTTGATCGACCCACAATAATGAAGGTGACATCCTCACACAAGGTCTTGAAGCTGTGCTTAAAGCTCTAAAACACTTTTTGAAAATGTTGAATACTTCTGTGTCCATGTCCATGTGCTTTCCTTTAGCCAGCACATTCAAGACTTTCAGGTCGGGCCTCCAGTTGCCTCCAATTAAACATTGTGCAACTTGGCTCGACATTTTTCTGAAAGGTGTCGTAACACTTTTTGTGCTATCTTTGATTCTTGATTTGTTAGATCAGGAGGAAAAGTGTGATTGCTCCTAGTTTACGCAAACAAGAAAATATAACCAAAATATGAACCTTTCATAACCCATAATAGGGGCACTTTAAGAAATTTAAGAAATGTAGATATTTAGGTAATCTGACACCAAAATGTATCAAGTTATGTTTCACAGCCTCAGTTTTATACTTAAAGTATTAATTACTCAAAATAAATATTTAAGGAATTTTAATGAATGTAGAACATAAATATTTAAGTAATTTGATTCCAAAATGTATCAAGTAATATTTCATTATGACTCCTTAATTGTTTTCATTAGTGATAACGTTAGGATTTACAGCGTTCTTTGCTTTGCTTCGAGGGAGAGAAAGTTCAACATCCATGGGACCTTTCCGTTCTAATATTCTGGAAAAATGTTCTTTAGATTATTAAAATGTTCTTCAAACTAAGAACAAAATGTTCACTAAACGTTTCTTTTGGGGAACCAAAAACAGTTCCATGGCTATGAAATATGTAAACACGTAAGATTGTAAAGTTTAAAAAGTAAGAAACTAAAGCTTTTCTCTGAAAGGCAGATGAGATGTTGCAGTATTTCTGTGCTGACGGTGTCAGTAAGTTAAATCAGGAGTTTACGCTGCAGTGTTTGCAGAGGCTTTGTGTTTGCGTGAGATATGAGAGCTGTCTTTGTGTCTGCTCAATGCTCCATTTCTGCTGATTAGGATGTTAAACACAGCCATTGTTTCGTGCAGTCGCTGCACATAACTCAAGAGTATCAAAGGTGCCTTCTAACAGGCATTGCCATAGAGACGGCTGAAGCTCACGATAAAAGTGGAAAGGGTCTCTGTTTTGCATGTGTTTTGGTTGATGGAAGAATGGGCTTACTATGGCAACAGACACAGAAAAGGTGGAGGTGATGTATTAGCTCATGATAACAGCACACACTCGAACAATATTCTGATCTGCCTGCGGTGTGCTCTTAAACTACTGTACATTGCATGCATTAATCTTTCATTTCTTTCTTATAATTTGAAATAAAAAAGGTTTTGTCAGGTAAGCTAAAGACTTAATTCAAGCCCAAAATGTTATTTATTAATAATATTTTCAAACCATGTCAGCAATAAATGGCACTTTTGGGCAAATTGGCACTCTCATTTATTATTTTTTCATTTCATTTTATCCAGTCTGTTAATTACAGTTGCGGTTGCCCTTTTACATTTGCGCTGTTTGATTAATTGTCAATTTCCCAAGAGCTAATATTTTTTTAAGTTAATATTTTATTAGCTGGTATTTTTAGATTTTAATTTTTCATTGTAAATTCATACATTTAAAGGGATACTCCACCCCAAAATGAAAATTTTGTCATTAATCACTTACCCCCATGTCGTTCCAAACCCATAAAAGCTCTGTTCATCTTCGGAACACAGTTTAAGATATTTTGGATGAAAACATGGAGGCTTGAGACTGTCCCATAGACTGCCAAGTAAATAATAGTGTCAAGGTGGCGAGGATGACACAGAAGAGCATACGCAGCATACGGTGATATAAAGAGACACAGAGGAGACTGTTGGAATGACATGGGGGTAAGTGATTAATGACAAAATTTTCATTTTGGGGTGGAGTATCCCTTTAAGAGATTGATTCATCAAGAAGCAGTTCCAAATAATTAAAACAAGTAAGTTACAGGAACTCACAACACAACTAGTAACAAAAAGAGTTAAGTTTTTTAATCAAGTTTACTTTTGGGTTTACAGTGTAGTTAAATTTTTTGTAATTTTATTATGTGTGTTTGTCATTTTTATTTATTTATTTTTATTAATGTGAGATAGCATTTCATATTCCCCCAAAACAGGAATGGTTTAACAGGTGGAGGCCACTGACATTTTTTCCTACTCATCTTTTCTGATTGTTTTTCACTAGTTTTGCATTTGGCTAGGGTCAGTGTCACTACTGGTAGCATGGTACCTGGACCCTACAAAGGTTGCAAAGGCAGTCCAACTCCTCCAGGATGGCGCATCAATATGTGCCATTGCCAGAAGGTTTGCTGTGTCTCCCAGCACAGTCTCAAGAGCATGTAGGAGATTCCAGGAGACAGGCAGTTACTCTAGGAGAGCTGGACAGGGCAGTAGAAGGTCCTTAACCCATCAGCAGGACCTGTATCTGCTCCTTTGTGTGCAAGGAGGAACAGGATGAGCACTGCCAGAGCCCTACAAAATGACCTCCGGCAGGCCACTGGTGTGAATGCCTCTGAGAAAACAATCAGAAACAGACTTCATGAGGGTGGCCTGAGGGCCTGACGTCCTCTAGTGGGCTCTGTGCTCACTGACCGGCACCGTGTAGCTTGATTGGCATTTGCCATTGAACACCAGAATTGGCAGGTCCGCCTCTGGTGCTCTGTGCTTTTCACAGATGAGAGCAGGTTCACCCTGAGCACGTGTGAGGGTCTGGAAAAGCGGTGGAGAATGTTATGCTGCCTGTAACATTGTTCAGCATGACCGGTTTGGTGGTGGGTCAGTGATGGTCTGGGAAGGCATATCCATGGAGGAACACAGAGACCTCTACAGGCTAGACAATGGCACACATACTGCCATTAGGTATCGGGATGGAATCCTTGGACGATGTCGGACCCTACGCTGGTGCATTGGGTCCTTGTTCCTCCTGGTGCACGACAATGCCCGGCCTCATGTGGCGAGAGTATGCAATCAGTTCCAGGAGGATGATGGAATTGATACCACTGAATGTCCCCACGCTCGTCTGACCTAAATCCAATAGAATTTCAGCTTAATGGACTAGCCTGCTGCATCCTTTTTTCACTTTTATTTTGAGTGTCTTTGAATTCAGCCCTCTGTAGGTTGATAATTTTCATTTCCATTAAACAATGTGGCATCTTTTAATTCCTAACAAATTACCCAGTCCATATCAGTACAGATATCCTGCATGATATTTTTTCCCATTGAGATCTGATGTGTTTTCAAAGTGTTCCTGTGAGCAGTTAATAATGTTTCATTGTGACATGAGTCATCACAACTCGTTATTGTTTTTTCATTATCAGTGATATGATCACCATTATATAAGTTGGCAGTTGTCGAATTTGTGTTGCTCACTTCCAACTTGGATGTGCTTAGATATTGTTCCACGCTCCCTAGAGGCCAATAGAAAGAAATAATTGCTCTTACAGAGCCAGGTTGGGGGTTAAATATTCATGCCTCGAGTATAGAATGCATTGCCCTTCGGGTTTCCACAGATCAGACTTTAATTTCAACTAGCTTGATCAACAACAGCAATGGAGAAACCACCTGGGATGCCACAAAACAAATTAACTTCAACCTTTAGTGTAAACTTCATGTCATGCTCTATTCATTTCCCCTGCTTTAAGGGCAACGTCATGAATAAAGTATTAGCTCTCAGTGCACAGACTCCGTAGAGCCTTTCCACTGCCTGTTGGATTATGGATAGATCAAACGCTAAGAATTCCAGCACTATGTGTCATTGAGTCCCAAGTGATTGATGTTCTGCTGCAAAATGTTCCGAAATTAAAGGAAGTGACAACATTGTCCTGCCCATCTCATACAGCAGAGACAGGAGAGAGTCTGTCATATTTGCCCAAAGGAAACTTCATATTCTCCCAATCTGATTGGCACGTTATGTAAAATTTCTCTTGCAGCTCTTATGACAAGCTGCTGCTGCCAGTTTGAGGAAGGACACATTTCTTTCTCTGGCTTCCTTCCAAGAGGAAGGAGTAAAACCTCATCATGAGTAGCGACTGTAACACCGAGCGCTGGTAGCGTAGATGAATGCAGCGTTGATTAATTTGTGGTTTGCGGAAAGACTTCAGAGCTGCATGAGCTTCATAGTATCCCTCATGCTTGGGCACTACAAAAACACACCTTTCAACAGCAACATAAAAACTTCCTCTTTCATTGCAAAGAGTGGAGACTGGGGCTGTTTGCTTTCACATTTTTTACTGTAATGAATTTTTTATATTTAACTGATAAAGGAGCATGTTGTTACATTATATGGGATACTGTTAGTTGCCAAAATGTGAACCAGCTGCTGACTTGAACCTAAATCTGAAGTTAAACACACACACCAGACATCAGAGTCATTTAGCTTCAGCAGAGGCAAACACACCACCCCATCATTACCCAACAGAAACCATTAAGATATTACTAATTCACCGCTAATCCACCAGCCGAGTGTAAACAACGCATAAGCATATTATTGAAAAATGAAGTCAAGCTCTATTTTTAGAGTATGGTGTGTGTTTAAGTCAAAAACACACAACTGTTCAGCTTTGTGCTGGGTGTTGAAGCGCGCCGGCAGACTGTGAATCTGTATAAAGCTGTCTAAGCGTATTCCTGTGTGGGGTGAGAAATGTGAGGCCGTTAGTTGAGCGCCACATCTTGTGATTAAAATGACCTACTACTGTTAAAGGATGGAGAGAGAGCAGCGCCGCTGGACTACAGGGTACAATCACTGACAGTTCACACATCATTAACTCGGACTAATGTCAGAAAACTTGCCGAGAGGCCTTCACATGTGCTGTCATTTAAAAACAGCCAGTGCAGGCTCTTAGTATAATGCCAACGCTGCTTTTAAATGACTATTTTTAATACAATTAAAAAAAATATTTGTGCATATTTTAAAGAATATTATGAGTTCAAAACAGTTTAAGCCTTTGGCATGTTGAATACAAAACAAAATGATTTGGGCTTATATTTCATTTTGTTAACAACAGGCAAAAATGCAATGCACAGTAATTCAGTGGAAGTCTATGAGGCAAAACTTTGCACTGTAAGAGTTTAAAATGTCGCTAAAATAACTCATAACCAGAAGTTCATCCACCTAGAACAATAGTTCCACCTCTAAAAGGATGATCTTTACATTAAAGCTCAAATAACACACAATTTTGTACAAGTGAATTCATGAGTGCTTTCACAAAAACACAAGCAATGCATTTCTGCTTTTAGGCCTCATGCAATATCCTGCCCCACAGACTTACAGTTTAAGTGTTATCATACTATAAGTAACAACTTTGGTATTACAAATTAAAGTTATTATGTGGTTATCACCAGCATGCCATTCAGTACCCAGAACATTTATTTAAATATAACAGTTACTTCTACTTCTTGGTACAATATTGTTCAAAAATTTGGGGTTGGTTAGACTTTTTCTTTTTGTGGGGAAGTCGTGGGCTAGTGGTAAGAGAGTTTAACTCCTAACACCCTAAGGATGTGGGTTCGAGTCTCGGGCCGGCAATACCACGACTAAGGTGCCCTTGAGCAAGGCACCGAACCCCCAACTGCTCCCCAGGCGCCGCAGCATAAATGGCTGCCCACTGCTCCGGGTGTGTGTTCACGGTGTGTGTTCACAGTGTGTGTGTGCACTTTGGATGGGTTAAATGCAGAGCATGAATTCTGAGTATGGGGCACCATACTTGGCTGTGTCACGTCACTTTCACTTTTTTTTCCACTTACTTTCTTTTACTTGCAAGGCTGCATTTATTTGATGAAAAAAATACAGTAAAAATAGTAATATTATGAAATATTCTTACAATTTTAAATAACTGTTTTCTATTTGAATAGAATTTAACTTTAACTTTATTGTCCACAAATGGGAAATTATTATCCACAGCACTAAAATGGTATTTTTTTCCTATGATGCAAAGCTGAATATGCAGCATAATAATTCACATGTCAGTGTCACATGATCCTTCAAAAATCATTCTGTGTTCAAAAGCATTTTTTGAAATAGAAATTTTGTGAGACATTATGTCTTTAATGGCACTTTTGATCAATTTAATGTGTATAAAGTTATTAATTTATTTTAAAAAATAATAAAAATAATAATTCTGCCCCAAACCTTTTCGAATGGTTTCTGGTAAATGCACACATGACTCTAGATCAGTTTGAGTGGAAGTACTTTGACACGCCCCTTTTCTTGTCTCATTCAGACTAATGTGGCGATCTTTATTTGCAGCCTGGCTGGTGAAATATGTGTCATGGTTCACAACTTCTGAGAATTTTTAGTTTCCTTTAATCTTCTCTTGTTGTGTCCTGTCTGGGTCATAACAATCCGATTTCAACGTCTCAAAGGAACTCATTAGAAAGGTATTTGATTTTTGACAGCCCAATATGCACTCAAAAAGCAAGTAATGTGGAAGATTATCTTTTTTTTTCAATGACAAATCTTCCCCTCTTATCATCATACTGAATTGTTGGCTGCCGCTGACCTTTAAAAGTGTGACAGGTCTAAAAAGCTCTCAGTCGAAAGCAATTCTGACTAATCACCTGCTTTAGCGACAGAGTGTGATGGAGACTGACAGGCACATCCAGAATAAGTTGTGTGTGCATGGCATGTGTGGAAACTCTTATACTATTCCTGCAGTGCACAGACTGCAAATGTTTCTACAGCCATTTGCTCTTAGAGCCCCAAAACTCTGTATAAGAACATCTTTGTGTAGATGAGGAAAAACACAAGTGCATTTCATGTTTCAAGGCAAGACGCCACTTTGGGGCTTTTCTGCAGTCTAGTGGCAAAGAAAACATCCAAAATACACCTTATTGCATGATATCTATATTTGTGTCTGCAGATTTCAATTACAATATATTTCTTTGAAGGCCATTTTCTAAAAATCTTTTTTTTTTTTATTTAACTGAGCCAGATCTACAATTCAACAGCACTTACAGTACCACTCTATTCTAATCTATATTCTGAAGGGTTTTACAGAGGAGTTTGTTCATATATTGCTCAGTTTTTTTTATTTTTTTTTTTATTCCTTAAACAATGGTGCAAAAGTATTTTTTTCTGGCTGTTGGCAGTATTTTCTGATTTTTGGAGGGATAGAGAAATCCAAAACACTTTCACTCTAATATGTCAGTAAAATCAAACAATTTTGTATTTTAAGCTTGCATGGCTTTATCCAATGTTCGGATTTCTGTTCTGAAGAGGCAAGCAAATTAGTGCATATATAATTAGATAATGCCTCATTTTCATATAATTTTTTTTTTTTTTTTCTTTTTTTTAATTTTGCAATTCTTAATGAAATCAATCAACTGGGAAGTTATAGTGATATATTTTTAACCCTGTTAACCTGGTGTGTCTTTCCTTAAAGAGCTCTCCATAAATAACTGCAATCATCTTATATAATATGCTAAAAACAAGGTTTGACAGTGTAGTGAATAAGCCAAAGCAATATAAACTGATTTTTAGTGTCAAAAGACATTTTTGCACAAAATTGCATCTAAATGCTAAATAACTATTTATATCTGATTAATTAAACATGCAACACAAGGTCATGTGTCAACAATTTTAGCATACTGATAGCATACACAGCCCAAGGGTTTTGTTTGAAATGAAGTATACCTTCACATACTTGGAAATCATGGATTTGTTGAATGTAGTTTCTTATTGTTGCAGCCCTTAAATCAATCCCCCGCAGGCGTCATCTTTATACCAGGAGATTATTTGCTGTTCAGTCAAAGTAATCACCACCGCAGGTACAGATATAGATAAACAAGATGAAAAACACTTTTAGCTTGCAGCGCTCCATATGGCTACATAAATAATTAACAGCGCACACACACATATACTCTTGACAAAAGCACAGCGTTAGATCCGTGTTATTATTGCAGGTTGTGTGAGTGTTGATGTAGATATGACAAATTAGTGCCTGGTGGCTAATCAAAAAATATTGAACTAAATTTAGCCACATTTCAACCTGCCATGAAAGGAAAATCAGTGTAACTCAAATAAGATGAATTCCCAGATGAAAAATGGTTGGATTCTCTTTTACAGGTCTGCCAATTTAACAGGTAGTTTTATGACTTAAAAATTAATATGTACATAAAAAAAAGTTTTAATTTATTTACTGAAGCTATAACATTTATGTGGATTGTAAATTTCACATAATTTTGGTAAAAATATTATGAATGTTATAAATATACAGTAAATTAGCTCATATCGAGATTGTGGCAAAGCTGAGCACAGTTGCTCTGGAAACACAAAACAGAGATGACTGGGGTCTGTTTCTCATGAGAAGAGCCCTAAACAAAAGTTTCTTTCCATTAAAACCCATTGCTAGTAACTACTAAGATATTAAGGCGATATCATTCATGATTTTCCTTTTTCTACAGGTTTACGAAGATGAGGGCTGCACGTGAAATCACTTATTAACTCCCGTTAGACCACAGAGGAGGATTTGTGAATATCAGTGAAGCAATGCAACTGACACTGGTAGGTCATGACAACATGATCAATCTGGATTTCATTTCTACTATACAGAACATACTTTTTAAACGTTTGCGAAGTAAAAACTTATTCAAAGAAGTACTTACTCAGAGGGCATGCAATTTCGGACACAGCCAGAATTAATTCTTTGAACTATATTTCACAGATACATATGTATCCATGGCATAAAAAATAAAGGCAATTGCAGTTCAGATTTTTTTTCTCTTTTTATCAGAATTGTGAAACAAACTCAGAATTGCAAGATTTAACCTCAGAACTAAAAAGAAAAGTCTGAATTGTGAGATGATAGTTTGCAATTGCCAGATGAAAGCCTTGCAGTTGTACGAAAAAGTTACCTTTTTTATTTCTTATTCAGTGGCGGAAACAAGAACAGAACTGCAAGATGAAAATCTAAATTCTGAGAAAAAGAGTAATAACTGCAAAATGTAAACTCAGAATTCTGAGAAAAAAAAAAGTCAAAATTGAGAGATGTAAACTCAGAATTCTGAGAAAAAAAGTCAGAATTGTAAAATGTAAACTTGTAATTCTAAGAAAAAAGTCAGAATTACAAAATCTAAACTCAGAATTCTGAGAAAAAAGTCAGAATTGTAAAATGTAAACTTTTAAAAAAAGAATTAACATATACGATTATGACATATAACCTCATAATTGCAAGGAGAAAAGGTCCGAATTGTGAGATAAAAAGTATATCTTTTATTTTTTTTAATTCCGTCACAGAAACAGGCTTCCATAGATAAGTCTGACGGAAATAGAACTGTCAATGGCACAGGAGAGTGATCCATCAGTTACGTCCCAGAATGAGAGTTCACAGAGACCACAGCATCTGAGAAATCATGCTCATTCATTGGAACGCTTGTCTCTGGACATTTGAGACTTGCCCTGAATGAGCAGACCGTCCTCTGAGATTGTGTGCTGAGATTTATGAGAATTACGGATGTGCAGTAGACTAAAGCAAATGCAGTGTACTCAAATTAATGGCCATTTAGTTACTTGGCAACACAGGACAAAGAAACATACTGCAAATATGAAATTACATATGTGACAGCTATTAAAGGGCACATATAACTGTAAAGAAATGGCTTCTCTACATAATGATACAATTATATTTCACACAGTTGCCAGCAGGAAACAGAAGCAAACCTGACTTCTTTAAGATTTTCAGCACAATATTGTTGCTCATAGTTCAGAGGATGATAACTTCATTTAGTTAGTTTAATTCTCTTACTAAAATGACCATAGTAAAAAAATCATGGTAACTACGCCACAATTATCATTCAAAATTAAAATGAAAAATGTGGTAGAAGCTATGAATAGAAATGGCAAATATTCATATATCACAGCTGTAAAGCTGAAACTTGGCGTATATTTGAACCTGAGTGACTATACCAGCAATTGCTCAGTTAATTGTGTTTAACTCTCTTACGACAAACAGTATTTGAATATAAATTTAGCTTGTCATCTCTTCTGTCCTCGAAGTGACAGTATTAAAAGTAAAGTCTTGGCTGTCAATACCAGATTATATTCTCTCAGATAATTATATGCCTGAAAATAACCTGAGATGCAAGGTTGCCATGGTAATATTAACCGCAATTCATTGTGTTACATTCGTTGCAGAATATGGACTGTTTTTATCACATTAAATGTAATTAAAACATTCAAATAACACATTCCAGTGCTCAAAGTTAAAATGCAAGCATGTTTTCTCTAAAAGCACACTTAGTAGATTTGAATTAAATTGTTAAAAGTGTTGATTAAGATGCTGCTAAAAATTCATTAAGGCTTCTGTTTTGAGTAAAAGGTAACCTCTGAGGTGTTTGTGGTAAATTTGCACTTACTAACATATTAACCCCATATATGCTATGCATATATGCTTATTATTTGTCCCTTACAAATTATTCCAGTTTGTATTTTTTGTTAGGGATAGATATATGGAGGCCGTTCCATATGTTGTAATGTCAGACTGTACGTCTTTATCAGTTGCATTTGTTGAAAATATATATGGCATCTACTGAATAAAGTCCATTACTATCACCAAAGCACTAACAACCACTTAGAATATCTTAGCAACTCTATAACATCATGACAGCGAGTTCATGTTTGTTTGTATAGATAGCTAGCTATAGCTATTGATGGATGGATAGATAGAACAAGTCACCTTACAAAGTTCCTTTGACACTCCACATCTGATGGTTTTTCTTTGAAACTGAAATATTCTTCATAGTTTTAGTTATGAAACAAAGTTATCAGTAATGTACATTAGGAGTTTATGCTACATAATCCATATTCATTGCATTATTTTAGTGTCGTATGTTACCATGATGGTGTTTCACATTTGTGTATATGACAGTACACCTATATTTAGTATTTACTTCAGTTTGTGGAAAAGCTACTTGTGATGAACTTTGATTCCTCCCTTGGCTTTTGCGTCACCACATGTGTTTTTAAGGTGGCTGTCACAGCATATTATAAAGGTTAAAAAATATGATTTTTGTAATTTGATATATTAATACTATTATTTCAGTTAATTTCTTTACTGTAATTTTTTTTATAATTACAGTAAAATCATTATTCTTTCTTGATTTTTTGGGCATATTGAGTGAGTGACGTGACATACAGCCAAGTATGGTGACCCATACTCAGAATTCGTGCTCTGCATTGAACCCATCCAAAGTGCACACACACACTGTGAACACACACACACACCATGAACACACACCCGGAGCAGTGGGCAGCCATTTATGCTGCGGCGCCCGGTGAGCAGTTGGGGGTTCGGTGCCTTGCTCAAGGACACCTTAGTCATGGTATTGCCAGCCCGAGACTCGAGCCCACAACCTTAGGGTTAGGAGTTAAACTCTCTAACCATTAGGCCACGATTTCCCATTGCAGTGATACAAGCCCTGCATTTTTTTCAAATAAACCCACAGAAAGCACTTTATTCTTGGCAGTGTGTCGTTTGAGTGGTTCAGAATGTCCTCTGAATTCTTTTGTGACATTACTGTACTGATGGCGTCACAGATCCACTATTCCCTCATCCTCTTGTGTACAGCCTATTCAATATCCAGACTCTACAGCAACCTGCTTGAAAGACAAACAGTCTCCTGATTACAAGGACAAAATAGCTGCCTCTTTAAAAGCTGTTTGAAAGAGCTGATTATATCATCTAAAGACAAAACTGCTGAAAAAAAATCTGAGATGATTCACGTAGGCAGGTGATGGATGTGACGTGAGGCTTGCGTTCAAACGCACCTGAACAAGGCTGCAGTGAGTCTGCAAACATACTCCATCGAAGGAGAGATATTTGGAGAATTTCAATCAGCAAGGCTGTACCTTCATATGCCATAATGAGTGAATTTCCATCCATCTGTGAGAGGCCAGCACTGTCTGTGTGGGTTAATTAGCTGGATCCATCACGGCGAATGAATTGGAAAAGTGAAACACATTGACCCAAAATCTGTAGCATTGATTTTTTTTCCAATGAGCCATGGAGAAACTGCTTATCAAATCTAATGCATAATTAAAGTGCATATTTTGGACCAAAACGCAGCAGATCTCGTTCAATAATTAATGGAGAGTTTCTGGTGAGTGATAATCCTCAACCTCTCTTGAAGATATTACAAGAGGGTTTAACAACACTCCAGGTGTGGTTTTGATAAAGACGTGTCTTAATTTGTCTTAAGCTTGAGATTTAATATTTTTCTGCCCTTTGGCAATGATCTAAGTAAAAGATTGTTTTCTAAGATTAAATCAGTGAAATCGATCTGATTGTTATGCACCACAGCAACACAGTTTGGGAATATTGTCTTTGACAATATGCTTTGTTTCACTCTCAATGTCTGCAACCTGCTTGCATTCTGCAGAGCATATAAAATGCATGATGAAACTCCTGCCAGTAGGATTTGGGTTCATGTTGCTAATAAATAACTGTTTTTCACTGGAAGACAGATATACTTTACAGCCTTCACATACATATTGATTTGTATGTTGTAATTGCAATAAGAGACTACAAGTCATGCTTTCCAAATCAACATGTAATGCAAGCTCTTTAGACAAAGTTCCTCAATTTTTAATGGTATTTTTGATTACATTTTGAAATAGTGAGACTGGGAGGCAAATTTAAGAAAGTAATAGAAGAGATATACTAAGAAAACAAATACATAAGGAAAAAAATCAATGGCTATAAGAGGAATTTACAGCAGGCTTTCACAGCCATTGAGCTGAAATCAGTGTGAAAAGCGTTTCAGCATGCATTATAGAATCAGAATATAGATCATACATTACATTGTGCTCAGGGGGTATAAGTAATATCCTTTTCATACCAGCCTAATGAAGTGTTCAATAAGCATGAAAACCCTGGCATGCCTATTTGACAGGATGATCCATAAAAGTATGGATAGGGAAACGGATGAGAACTTTAACTGGGAATAACATGGTACGTTCTGAAATAATGAACACTTAAGGCATGAATCTGTAATTGTCTTTCCATTAAACTTAGATGTGAAATATCTAGATCGATTGGCGTGAGAGTTTAATCATTTAAATACAGAATTTCAAGGCACGTTTGACTTCTCCAATAATCACAGTTGAACCGATGCTCTCTTAGTTAATTGCTGCTCCCGTGTGGCCATCAGTGAAAACAACCACAGAAATGGTGTAAACTTTGAATCTTTTTGAGCCATGCCATCATATTTCATGACTGTAATGCAATTAATTATTTTACACAAATGCCCAAATTCTCACTTGTGGAACACGCAATAGTTGTGCTCTGTTAAAAGAATATTTCAACCCTCGTGTCGATCAAAGCCTGTATGGAAAAGAACAGCTAAGAGATGATACAAAACCTCTGTGTCTCACAGAAGAAAGCAAGTCATGCAGTTTGGAATGACATGAGGGTGAGTAAATGATGACAGCTTTTTCAACTCTTCTTTTAACAACACACAGTCAGTTTCCGTGTCCTCTGAGACTCACAGGATGCGGATTTGAAAGGCAACAGTGACAGAAAGAAGGTTTTCAGTTTCCAAAATCTGAACACTGCAGGCCAGCTGGGATCACGAAGCCAGTTTTATTAGAAACAAAACATACAATACTGCTAGAAACTGCTCATAAATATCAGAGCTACAGATAGAAAGGCAGCTTACAAATTCCGCAAGTCTGTGTTTGGAACGGGGCATCCAACCCTGCGCCACGACACAAACCATCAACGGCAACGAGACAACAGACGCGCACAGGGTCTAAAAATAAGCCATTGTTCTGCGCTGTTGGCTAGAGGCGGCGTTCAAGCTCTCATGCTTAATTGGCTACAATGACACTGCTTTCACCTTCCTCGACTAGGCAAACAAAAGTATCTGCTGCAGGTGTGCTAAAACCAGCGAGTTTCCTCCCTCCGTTTAACACAAGTCTCATCACAGAGCTTTGTACGCGTAAACATCAGATTCGAAGCAAAAGTTCAGCCAAAGAATGAATGTTCAGTCATTATTTACTTGCCCTCATGTTGTTCCAAACCCATATGCTGGCAAATTGCTTTTGAAGAATTGTTGTGGTTTTTGCCATAGGAAAGAGCCACAATAAAAGTAAATCAATATGACTTGTGCACTACATTCCAGGTTTTCTGAAGCCATACAATAGCTTTGTACAAGGAAATTTAAGATTTCATGTCTAGAGCTTTCTAAAATTGTGTGCAGAAGCAATCGACAACAAACAGCATTGGCTTATTGCTTTATTTAACTAAGATTACATAGGTCAATGAATATTAATGTTTTTATTGTATTAATGTTATTAATGCATTATGTTATCCTTTACTTTTGAATAATGGATATTAATGACCTTTAATAGTACTTTTGCTCTCCTAGTACATAGTACTTTAAACTCTCCTACAATCAAATAGGAGTACATCAAAAATGGTAGATAAAAACCATTTGTATAGCAAACTACTACAATGTGCCATTTTTTTTAAATCCTGAAGATAAATGTGGTCTAGGCAGTGAATAATGACTAAAAAATGACTGAAAGCTTATATGGCTTCAGAAGACTTGCATATATGGACTATTTTTGTCTAGATAACTCTTCAAAAAATTCAGTTTGTGTTCAGGTACCAAAAACAAAATCAGCATGTGGGTTTGAAATAGCATGAGGCCAAGTGCATAATAAATGAATTGTCATTTTTGTGTAAACTATTTCTTTAACTATGTAGCTCCCACACCTAAATTAGATTCATTCTGATTGAAACAAATGTCTTGTCCTGATGTATACTCAACATGCAGTGTTTACCTTTTTTTGTCATAATTAATCATTCAAGAATGACACTTCCCTTTACGATTGACTCAATCTCTCTTTTCAAAGATCTAGCCTCTATATCTGCATGATATAAATGGGGAAAACTGAGGGCAGTGCCAATGTGACCCCGCTGGCTGTGTGTTACTGAGAAAAAGATTGACGAGGGGAGGCTCTTAGGCAGCACTGGACACTGCCAGCTTTTTCAGATGATCCATAAACACCTGAAGACTCACGTCGTCTGTCAGAATGGGTGCGCCAGACTCCTACACAAACACAGGAAGTGTGATTCAATCAGTGGCGGTATGGGTAAAACAATATTAGAACAAGCCGAGACGTGTTTATATTGTTGTAAAACAACGGCTCGTCACAGTAGACTAATCAATATTCCTCGCATAGGAAATGTGCTAGTGTTGGTGAGATATAGATGCTTACCTGACCCCATGCATACATGTTGTTGTGAGTTTGAGAAGGATTCACTTTGGAGAGGAGGAAACGAGCCTGGAGGGGGAGAGAAAATAAATCTCTGTAAAAATTCAGACCCTAAAAACAGTTCACATGGTGTATTAATATGCAGAACAGCAGCCATGTCTCGATGACCCATTACAGTCATATATTCACAAGCGCCGTTTAAAAATCCTGAGGGCGAGTTGCTCAGGCGTAGAAATTGACTGAAGAGCTGTCGGAACAACTGTTTTCAAAGTAGCACCTTCCATGTGAGTGTTCGTTAATCAAGGCTTGAGAAAATGGAGGTGGCTTTGTGAAAGCAATTTCTAAATATTTGCACTGACTAACTGTCGTTTGCCAAGGCGCTCTCAAACCAACTATTTTTTAATAAAATGGATGGGTCTGGCTGTAAAAAGTGCAGTTAACATGCAGTTATAATGCAGTTAACAGACCTGTCAATTGTTTTAAGTGGCATTTGCTCTCTATAAACACAACTAAATACAACTATTTGAAAATCTGGAACCTGAGGGTGCAAAAAAAAAATCAAAATACTAAAAAAAAAAAATCACCTTTAAAGTTGTCCAAATGAAGTTTTTAGCAATGCATATTACTAATCAAAAATTAGGTTTTGATATATTTACGGTAGGAAATTTACAAAACATCTTCATGGAACATGATCTTTACTTAATATCCTAATGATTTTTGGTAAAAAAGAAAATCAATAATTTTGACCCATACAATTTTTTTTTTGGCTACTGCTAAAAATATACCCCAGCGACTTAAGACTGGTTTTGTGGTCCAGGGTCACACACACACACAGTGCCTTGCGAAAGTATTCATACCCCTTCATTTTTTTTCATGTTTTGTTTTGTTGCTGCCCTATGTTAAACTGCTTTAAATTACTTTTGTCCCACATCAATCTGCACTCCATAAACCATAATGGTAAAGCAAAAAAATGAGTTTTAACATCTTTGCAAATTTATTAAAAATAAAAAACTAAAATGATTCCACTGCATAATATTCATACTCTTATCTGGGACAGTTTAAATTTAGCTCAGGAGCATTCATATTGCTTACAGATGTTACTACACTTCGACTGAAGTTAACCTGTGGCAAATTCAATTTAATCATAACAAATCCAAAATTCACAAATGACTTCAAAAAAATTCTAAAAACTGATAATGTACATCAGAGCCAAAATCAAGCACTGAGGTCAAAAGAACTGCCTGTACAGCTCAGAAACAGGTTTGTGTCAAGCCACACATCGGGGGAACAGAAGCCGTAGTCTCTTTTACCCTTAATGGAAGAAGTTTGAAACTACCAGGACTTCCTAGAGCTGGCAAGACTCAATCCTCTCTTCAGTTAAGACACATGAAAACACGCTTGGAATTTACAAAAAAGCATCTAAAGGACCCTCAGACTCTGAGAAACAAGATTCTCTGGTCTGATGAACCGCAATTCTAAGCATCATGTTTGAAGGAAACCAGCTCTGCTCATCACCTGCAGAGTAGCATCCCAAAACTAAAGTGTGCTGGAAGCAGCCTCATGCTGAGGGGCTGTTTTTCAGCGGCAGGGTCTGAGGGACTCGTCAGAGTAGAAGGAACGCTCAATGCACCAAAATATAGAGATAGCCTTAATGAAAACCCAGTCAAGAGCATTCAGAACCTCAGACTGGGCAGAAGGTTTACCTTCCAACAGAACAATGACCTCAAGCACACAGCGAGAGTGGCTTATCGCATCATACCCAAAAGACTTGAGGCTGTTAAGGTTCTTCAGCTAAATATTTAGTTAAGGGTATGAATACTTATGCAACGTACTTATTTCAGTTTTTTTTATTTGTTAACAAATTTACCAAGTTGTGACAATTCTGTCTTTGCTTTGTCACTATGGTGAATGAAGTGTAGATGGATATGGAAAATAAATAATTTAAAGCAGTTTAACATAAAGCTGCTTCATAACAAAAAATGTGAAAAAAAATAAATAAAAGGGTATGAATACTTTCGCAAGGCATAGCCTACTGCTTAAAGTATATGGCAGTGTATATATATATATATATACTCTGAGAAACAAGATTCTCTGGCTTTGCCGGACCACCTGGGCCTCCTGGACCAAAGGGATCACAAGGTCGATCCAATACACATTACACACACACACACACACACACACACACACAATACACATTTCACACACACACACACACACACACACACACACACACACACACACCTGTGAACAGTTGACATCCATATTCAAGAGCCAAGTGCACTTAAATGTTGGCTGCAGCACACAGAATGATCTTTGATTTATGCTGCTTGGCAACCATAAACCTCAGCCAGGCTAATGAACAATATTACTTGGCAGAAGATTTGCTTGCGTTTTTTTTTAATTTTCATTAAAATAAACAGTTAAACTGTGTGTTGAAAATTGCCATCTTATATATTACAACTGTTGTTGCCATTCCATTAAAAAAAATAAAAAAATAAAAAAAAAATCCACCATGGCACTGATTTTTTTTCCAGAATTAAGAGAGTTCTGTTCCAAAACTTGAGCTGACACCGAGCTGCCTACCTAGACAGCAATTTAAGGCATCACTGGTGCATTCCCAACATAAAGGCTATGCCAAAAAGTAGGCAGAAACATTGTGCTGACAAATCCAAAATTGATAGAGCAATCCAAACCCAGAGAGATGAGTAAAACGTGCAATCCAAAAGTCAAGATAGATTTCTGTTATAAATATATTTAAAAGTATCGACAAAAATCTAATTCAATCTAATCAAACCTTTCTTTTATCTATTTTACCAAATGCTGTGCTTATAAGACTAACTCTTAGCAACATTCTAATTTCAGATTGTATCTGAATCAGCAGTAAATCCGGTCTCTCATGTGTTTCATACGAGTAGTCCAGAGTTGCTGATTACATAGTGTTCCAAATCAGTCACTTATCGGGCTCTATTTCTGTTAAAAGGCACCTTAGAAGTTAACTGCCTACACTTTAGGTTCCCCAAAGAACTTTAAAATTAACAGTTCTTAAAAGAACCATTTTTTCTAAGTGTGAACAACATTTTAATAATCTAAAGAACCTTTTTTCCACTACGAAGAACTTTCTGTGCAAATGAAAGGTTCCATGCTAACAGTCCTTCATGGAACCATCACTGCCAACAAAGAAACGTTATTTTTAATAGTGTATGAAGGGCCCTATGAAAGCAGTTTTATTTTTTCCAAAGGTCAGTTTTCGTTTTTTCCCCCTCCCATTTTAATTTGTCTCCACTCTGTTTTAATGATTAAATTACATTTTATTAAACCAAATCAATCAAATTGAAATTATGATACTTAATTTCAAAATAATTTATTAAACGTTTAACAAAATTTTTTAAGGTCCTATGAAATATGTTTTCCCCTCCCTTAAATTGAGTTTTATTTTACCAGATTCTAGTTTCCATTAATTTTCTGGATTTTAATAATTAAAAGCATCTCTAATGAATTGATTGTATAAAAAACAAAAATATTTTATTTTATTAATTCCCCCCCCCCCCCCAGAAATACTGTGTAGTGTATTTACATTTTTCTGCTAAAAAAAATTCTGGTAAACAATTTTTCTGGTAAATATTCCTTAATAATCATTTTATTAGTAGTAGTAGGTCTATCATTACATTAAGAAATATATTTAAGTCACAGATTCTTCAAGTTTGTATGTGTTATGACAAGTTTTTCTAAAAACAACTACAATGCTGATGAAGTGACTCTCTGAGCAGTTCTAGAGATGTTTGTGTGTTCATCTACTCATAAAATGAGGTGGCAGCGGCTCCATGCGAGCATCATGCGTGCTTCAGTATGTGTGTAGTAAATGAAACCACGCTTTGCATCATTCATTCACACAGAGACATGCAGCAGGATTCATATTTAGAATTTCTGTGCCTTAATATGCACAGACACTAGTCAATAGCATTTTGTTTTAAGTGTACTGACCTGCCTTTTGATTTATTCATTCAAAATTTGACAAATTCCATGACATTCAGCGTCATACAGTAAATTCCGTTTTTATGACTGGATTTTCTGCGTTTTCCGCATCACGGAAATCACAGGGCCCTATTCATGTGAAAGGTTTTGGGACAGAGCTCGTATTGCACAACATCTTGTGGCCTATTGCTTTATTTAACTCAGGTCAGTGTATATTAATGACCTTTACTTATGAATAATGAACACTGATGACCTTTAATATTACTTTAAATGTAAACACAATAAATCAGTGTAACCTGTTTAGTTTAGTGTGAGTGCCTCATAATTATTGACGTCCTCTGTACCTGACTGCCACCATGCTCTGTGTCGATATAGCGTGGCATGGGGAATCGAGTGTGCAGAAGCTCTTGGGCGTCATCCACCGGAGCCTGAAGCAGGTGGCGGAAGTTCTCATACTCAGGCATGTCCTGGTACCCGGCTTTGCGCCACTGAGACACCGTCTACATGAGGGAAAACACAGTGCATCTGTCAGAAGTCATCCAACAAGGTGCCAAATCTGCGCTAGTAAATGTGACTCTAAGGGAACATCTCACTCCATTTGTTTAAAATTTCACTTCATTAGCATGTACTTCAGCGAGACACCTACAAGTGTTTCATCAGAAAATGTCTGTCCTCTGAAACGCAGCCAAGTTTAAACTTGTTTCAGTGCAAAACTGGCTCTGATTTCATTTGCACAGATTACTGAACAGACCGAGACCAAGAAAGCAGACTGCATTCTTAATTATTGAAAAGATGAAAAACTTTAAACCAACGTCTACCCAGTCACATGGGAAAACAAACCACCATGCAATCGGAAGGCAGAACATGCGGTGTGATTTTTACATCTTACCTCTCCGTGGTAAATCACAATCTGGAAGAAGGTGTCCATGAGGAGGATGCGGTCAGGCAAGATACTGCTGCTGTCCAGCAACACAGGCTACAACAACAGGAAACAAAGCCTATTATTAGACTGTCACTGTCAATTAGATGCTTTGATAAACATCTTTCCTAGAACTTCCCCCTTCTGGTCCCAATGTCAGGGGAAAACAGTAAGTGACATAAAGCCCTCCATTAAAAGCAGATTAGAAATAGACAGACGTCAGTTTGAGTTGTGCGTTGTATCATCACCCTGATGTTGTTTAACTCACTGCTGCTGAAGAACACACAGTACAGGCCATCTGAACATTATGTAGAGTTCATAGTACAACCCATTCATACAACATTTGCCTCTTGCGTTCTCCCTCGCTCTCTATTTAAAAAAAAAAATTGTGCGCTAATATGTGCAACCTTTATACACGTGGAACCATTCCTTCACTGATAAAAAATATTTTGTGGTGAAGTAAATAATACAGAAAAACAAATGCATTTGCTATTGTTTTGCTATTGTTTTTTTCAGTGTTTGCAAAAAAGTTTCAAGACAATAATATGAGCTTGAACAAAAATAAGAACAAAAAAGATCACAGCACACTAATTAAACAGAACAGTGTTTAATCTGTTGAGTCTGGGGACATCCAGTGCACAGTCATCATGACACTGCACTGAGAGTCATGACACGTGATTGACTTTGAAGACTCATTAAACTCATTAAAAAAATGAATAAACAAAACAAAATCAATTAATACTGATATTTTACTTTCTATACACTGCCTTTCAAAAGTATGGGGTCAGTAATTTTTTTTGTATGAAATTAGTTATTTTGCAAGGACGTACTTAAATGATTCATATAGAAAATATATAATTAAAATTAATGCCTTTTCATGAAAAAAAAATCCTCTTTTCACAAAAATATAAAGCAGCACAGCTGTTTTCAACACTGTTAAGAATAATAAATAACCAAATCAGCATATTAGAATGATTTTTGAAAGATCATGTGACACTGAGGACTGGAGTAATTTCAGCATTTTCATCATAAAAATAAATTACATTTTAAAATATGTTAAATATATTTTAAATATAGGCATGGCAAATAAAGTATATATACACATCATATATGTGACCCTGGACCACAAAACCAATCTTAAGTGTCAATTTTTTGAAATTGAGATTTATACAACATCTGAAAGCTGAATAAATAAGCTTTCCATTGATGTATGGTTTATCTGGATCGGACAATATTTGGTCGAGATACAACTATTTGAAAATCTGAGGGTGCAAAAAAAGTCTAAATACTGAGAAAATCCCCTTTGAAATTTTCCAAAAGAATTCTTAGCAATGCATATTACTAAGTTTTTATATATTTACGGTAGGAAATTTACAAAATATCTTCATGAAACATGACCTTTACCTAATATCCTAATGATTTTTGGCATAAAAGAAAAAAATCTATAATTTTGACCCATACAATGTTTTTTTGGCTATTGCTAAAAATATACCCCAGCGACTTAAGGCTGGTTTTGTGGTCCAGGGCCACATATTCATTCATTTCTAACAATTTGGAGAAAATACAAATTTAATGTGTTGAAAATCATGCATGAATCTTCCATTTATAAAGTCCCTCATTGATCCGTCAAATCGAGCAAATATTAAATGTTCAGTGGGAGAAGGTTTGCATGTTTACCTCTGGCGGCCCGTTGAACGAGTATGCATACAGGATGGGCTGTACCATTATCAGAGACTGCGTCAGGTCCTGTCTCATGAACTGGTGTCTGTAATAGGTGCTTTCATCAGGACTGTTGTTGAACACTTGCAGGAATGGAGACCTCCTCAGATGGAACATAAACTGCCAAAGACAATGTCAAGATCTCATTTTCACTTAGCTGTAAAGCAAGATTCAATGTAGTCTCAGAGCAGGAGACAAAAAGAACGTACCTGAGGATACAATGAGAACGTCTCAGAAAAACGGAATGAGTTGGGATCGTCTTTATGGTAATCTCCAAATTTCTGGCACTGCAAATGAAAGAAAATAAAGAAATGATTGTGCATCACTAATACTAAAGGACTGATTGTACCAAGCAAGTCCCAGCTGAAAGAAGAAGTGCTGAAAGACTCACCAAGCGGATGAGCTGTCGGTCCAGCCAGCGCAGAACATCTGGGCCCTCCTCCGTCTCGGCCCTGTAGACGGCCAGGCGAGCCATGAGGATGGCAGCGGCCTCCTGGTCAAAAGATGCAGCGATGCTCTGGATCTGAGTCTGCGCATCAGCCCAGCTGAAGAGGAGGATGTGAAGAACATGTTATAGCACAGTGACCTTCAAACACAAGCTTCTGCATCATCGGTCTGACTCACACTGATTCATCCTCATGTCTGCATGGTAATAAAGAAATCTAAAAGGTATATATAAAGCGACAGAACAGAAAAGAGTCAAAGAGCTCAGTAATGTTTCAGGCACTTAAAACACTTTTAATATGTTTGAAAGCTGCAAGCAGTGCATTAGTCTTTGTCCAAGACTAAATTTATGCTTACGATGCACATTGATTCTGACAAACAAATGCAATGTTCTAAAAGTGAAGTCTTATGATGTCTTCAGGTTGTCATGGAAACTGAACGTGAATGTTGAGAATAACAAATGGATGATGTACAAAGATGATGTCCAAACTTGAACTCATTTATGAAAGGACATAGCCCCTTGTACTATTACTCAAATGTATAGTGAACAATGTGGACACTTTGTGGACTTTATCGGTTCTTGTGTCTCAGTGACATTTCGGTGAATTTAGGGTTGAAATACAGTAGAACAGAAGTTCTAATGTTCAAAAGCCTTACGGTACCGTTCAAAAGTTTGGGGTTGGTAAGTTTTTTTTGAGAAAAGTATCTTACGCTCACAAAGGCTGAATTTATTTAATCAAAAATATAATTAAAAATAACTATTTTGTGTTTTAATCTATTTTAAAAATGTAATTTATTCCTGTGATGCAAAGCTGAATTTTCAGCATCATTACGCCAGTCTTCAGGGTCACATGATCCTTCAGAAATCATTCTAATATGCTGATTTGCTGCTCAAGAAATATTTCTTCTTAAAAACTCAAAAAACCAACCACCTCCCAACAATTGTCACCACTATGATCCTCCTCCCCCCACAATAATGCTACTACTTTTATACGTACTGTATGGCTCCACGTCCACCCTGTGGGATAGGAGCATTGTGCTGAGGAAAAAGAAAAAACAGAGAACACTGCTCAATATTTTGTTCAACAATTTTAAAGACAAACCCATCAAATGTTATTGCAAAGATAAAGGGTTGCATTCTAACAGGTTTCCAAAACTATCACACCACCCAGGCACCAATCTGCCATTGCCTGGATGAAGTGACTAATGCTCCACTGAACAGCTTATACATAGTCTAATCCAAAGTCACACCAGTAAGCAAGAATTGGAGACAAATGGAGATGTTTTGGAAGCATTAGCAAAGCCACAGTGTCCCACTCCTCAAGAAGTCTACGATACAAAAAATAATCAATATTCCAAACTTTTCAATGTTTAAAAAGTCTCTTATGCCCACAAAGGCTGCATTTGATTAAAAACTGAGAAAAAATGTTTTGAATTGTAGTAATATTTGATAATATTACTATTTTAATATAGTTTAAAATACAATTTATTCCTGTAATGCCAAATTTTTATCATCACGATTCTGACTTTCTCACAATTCTGACTTTATTTCTAAGAATTTCTAAAATAAGTCAGAATTATGAGGGGGAATAAAGTCAGAATTGTGAGATGTAAACTTGCAGTTGTGAGAAAAAGTTAAAAAAAAAAAAAAAAAAAAAAAGGAATCGTGAGATAAAAAGTCGCAATTACCTTGTTTTATTTTTTCACACAGTGCGGAAACTGTCTTTCACAGAAGCTGACTGCAACTGTGAAGTAATTAGTAAGTTAAAAAATTCTAAAAAATTATTCCAGATGAGGTATTGCAAATATGGCTTGTGCAATACCACCAAAAAACCTGTAATCCAAAAACTGTTTAATGCCCGTAAGAAACGACACATGTAACAGGTTATAACTGTTATAACTGGAAGGAAGGCTTAAGCTCTGGGTAAAGGCACTGAAGCCTTAATTAATGATTAAGGCTTAAACCGCATTAGGGTCATGCTTCTTGCCAATTATACTAAAAAAAACACTCAAGCATGAAACGGCTCATAAAGTCGGCAGCAGCCGCAACAGAGAGGATATTGAATCTCAAGCGTCGTGTTTGCAGAGCAGTGCAGCTCCAGCCTCCCAGTGCACCCTGTGTCCACAGAAACGTACTCTTTAAATGTTAGATGCTTTATTTACCTCGCTACATGTGATTGTAGCTGTTCACATAGTTTTGCTTCTCAAGGCAGTGTGTTTGCCTTTTTTGAACCGGCTGAGGCAGGTGCTGATAGTAAAGGTGGAGGGGGGTTTGACTAACACTCCCCAAAGAGATCAGTGCTTGGTGAACTGCGGTTGATCCTCTACTCCTGAAGATCAGCATGAGGTACACTCCTCCCATAAAGCAACACCTTCCCTGGTGGTTTGGCACAGATAACGTGACCTCCTCTTTCCACAGCTTCCAGTGTGATATCTGTCGTTGAATGAGCATTCGTGTTCTTCTTTGTAAATGTCTGCATTTGAACGCACATGTAAACATGCAGTGGACGGCGGTGGTTTATGCAGCGTTAATGATCGGTTCCAGTATCTGCTCCGTGTTGGGGAACTTGGTATTACTGTTGGTGGTGTTACTCAATCGGAGTTTGCAAACGGACACCTGGGGTCTCACTTTAAGCTTCTGCCTGTGTGATCTGGCATTGGGCATCTCCACCATTCCTTTCGGTATCCATAACAGCCTTTTTCAAGTCAAGAGCTACCCTAGTAAGAGCGCCACTTGCAAGGGCAGCGCCTTTCTGTTTTTGTTGCTCCAGCTCGCCTCAATCCATTCGCTCACCTGGGCGACTGTCGACAAGTTCACAGAGATCTGCTTTGCCCTCAGCTACCCCGTGATCTTCACAGGGTACAGGGCTAAAATCATCCTCGCAGTGGTGTGGGTCTACAGCATCCTCACCGCAGCTCTGCCACTCTTTGGTTTTGGTAGTTACGTCTACAGCGAGACAAAGTTCCTCTGTGTTCCCAACTTCAAACCGTCCAGCATCGCCTTCAACATGCTCTTCATGGTGGTGGGAATCATAATTCCCATCGTACTGATGTGCTCCATGTATGGATATATAGTGCATATAGCCAGGAACCAGGTGCGACGAGGGACGTTTGTTTGCAACGAAGACCATTGTTTCTATGTGCCAGCCAGTAATTACTTCAAAAGCTCCATAGTAATGGTGACTACCACAGGTAAGCGTTATTAAAGCGGGGGGCATAAAGCAGCTTTATTGTGTTTGATTTGCCACAGTGTTTTGGATTTTCAATAAGTGATTATCTTTCTGACATCACTTGATTAGGAACAATAATTTTTCCTTGACATATGGACACTTGCTTCCTGCTTAATACAAACACAGAACAACACCTGCATCCACATATATTATCATTTTCTGGGGTCGGTAAGATTTTTTAAAATGTTTCTGAAAGTTTCTTATGCTCAACGACTAATTTTAATTGATCAAATATACTGTAAAAACAGTTTTCTATTTGAATACATTTTAAAATGTAATTTATTCTGTGATAATAAAGATGAATTTTCAGCATCATTACTCCAGTCTTCAGTGTCACATGATCCTTCAGAAGTCATTATAATATGCTGATTTACTGCTTAAGAAACATTTCTTATTATCAGTGTTACTGCCTAATATTTTTGTGGAAACCATAATACATGTTTAAGGTTTCTTTGATAAATACAAATTCATAAGAATAGTATTCATTTGAAATATAAATATTTTGTATTACATTATATTTACAGTCACTTTTGGTCAATTTAGGGCATCCTTGCTGAATAAAAGCATTTCTTATTAACCCCAAACCTTTGAATAATAGTGTACAGTAATACTATAATACTATAACATAATTATAGATTGCAGTAACTTCTGAAAGTATAGAAAAGATATTTTCTAATATTATATATTATAATTATTAAAGACAAATTTTTCTCTCCATTTAATCATATTGCTAAACAATTGAGATATTATAGAGACCTCATTTGTGACTTCAATACTGCGCCAATAACTCCAAATAAAATACACCAAGTAGGGCTGGGCGATATATCTAACGATATGATCATGCGCATCTAGTCAGTAAATCTGGTTCCGTGATTACCGCTAAATCGCCATCACCTGCTTTCAAATGGAGCGGCATTTAATAGACATTGCGTACCTTGTCAGTGAACTACGGCTCTATCGCATTGATTATCGAAGGCGATTCATCTGGGATAATGAACGCGATATTACGTAGCTTGTCAGTGATCTACGGCTCTGTCTATTAAATGCCGCTCCATTTGAAAGCAGGTGATGGCGATTTAGCGGTAATCAAGGAACCAGATTTACTGACTAGATGCGCATCATTATATCGTTAGATATATTGCCCAGCCCTAACACCAAGTCAAAAGTTTAGACACACTTTATGTAACTCCATTTATGTTTATCACGACCTTAATAATATTACAGACTTCACCTTAAATGCTTCAAATTAGTTTTGCAGACAAACATAAAATGTCTATGCATGAATTTAATTTTAAAAACTTTAATTTATTTAATGGACGACTTGGACTGGAGAGGAAGGAAAAGCAGCTAACAAGTATCCAGCATACTACTGCAGTGCTGTTTAAAAGAAACCCACATTGCACCTCAAAGTTGGTGTGCAGAGCTGGAATCTATACAACAAAAAAAAAAAACTCAAAATAAGCTATAAAAAAAAATTATAATAAAATAACACAATTTCCATATTTTTGCTATTTCCCTTTGTTCTGTTTCAAAGATTTGCTTTCTTCCCCATTATGGAAATAATAAAGAATGAGCAGGTGTGTGCAAACTTTTGATTGGTTGTGTAAATCAATAAATTTATAGAATAAAATTAGAGTTAGTCATATTATAGTGGCTTGAGATATCAGTCTGTGTGCATATGTAGACCAACAGCTAACCCACAGACTAGCAAATGTAACTGCAAAATGAATTGCTGTGGATTAACTGTGATGTAACTCAATGCAATTAATTCAATTAAAAATTTTGATCCATTGACAACCTAATTATTTTAAATGTAGGATGTTTATTCCTCTGTCTTTGGTGACTGAGAAAAACAACAGCAAGGGTCCGGGTAGATTATGGAGAAACTAATTAGCAAAATACATCACACATTCAACACAACCTCCCGATAGTTCAAGTCAATATTCCTCTTGAGCTAATGAAATAAGCTTGTCCAAAAAATCTTTAACCCCGTCATGTGATTTGTGCGTGTTGTTGACAGTGTGCCTGCTCGTTTGCTGGCTGCCATACATCGTTATCTGCTTCTTTGAGACACTGACGGGAAAAGAGAGCCCGCAGCCTGCCTCGGCTGTTGCCACATGGCTTGTACTCTTCACTTCAGCTCTTAACCCATGGATTAACTCCATGACTCAAACGTAAGCGCACCATTTTCATTCTTATAATGTATATCATGTGACATTAGGGTAAAAAAAGGCAAGTATATCTCTTATGAAGCAAATAGGTCTGGGCTGTATGACAGTATATTCATATGTCTCCTATACCATTTATATACCTATACCTTTTAAAATGTACATCACTGCTTTATTGTCACACTCTGGTGTAATAAAATTCACCATATTTCAAACATCTCAAAAATTAATGAAAAATGTATTTCTCTATTCAGCAAGGCTGCATCAATTGACCAAAAAAAAAAGACCATATTTTAAAATAATCAAAATCATTTATTTTATAAACTCTTTAAAATAAATGCTGTTCAAATTTCTATTCAACAAAAAATGTATCATGGTTTCACTGAAAATATTACACAGCAGCACAACTGTTTTCAGCACTAATAACAACATTTTTTTAAAATTGTAACAAATTTAAATAGAAAACAGCTGTTTAAAATTGTAACACTATTTCACAACATTATTGTTTGCTGTATTTCATCAAATAAATGCAGCTTCGGTAAGACATCTCTTATGCTTTAAAAAGCATTAAACTAAAATTTACAGACCTCACAATATATTTATATATTAATATATAAACCATTTTATGGTTGAATTTCAAGGGAAAACAACTATATTGTAATATATGTATCATTACTGTAAATATAAGGTCACACGGCCCATCCTTAATGTCATGATAGGTAGAAGGAAGACAGGAAGATCCATAACACATTCTCCCTGAAAAGAAGCTCACTATTTTGTGAAATGTAATCATTGAGAGACATTCCCTTTTTTATTGTTGATTAAGACATTCTTGGCTTTTTAACTATCAGATGTGGCAGCCCACATTAATACCTGTCACACTGAATAATGTTTCGTAAATAAATTGTGGCAGGAATCGAATGTGGAGCAGGATTGGAAAAGGAAGGTAGAAGTAAAAACTCAATGGCCAATTTGGGCCTCATCTAGAAAGAGAAGATGAAGTGGCTATGAATCATGGTATTGATATGTGTTTGTTTTTTAGATTCTTAGAGCTTGCAAGTATGTGGGAGGTTTACCATGACCTTGTTTGTATCTCTCAGGAGGTACAGAGCAGCGCTGCGCAAAACCCTGAATAAAATCCGGCAGATGTTTGAGTATCCTCGTAAAAACTCCCTCTCCCAGTGCACGACCATACAGCCACGCCGCGAGAGCAACAGCTTCTCCTCGCCAGCTCCCAGTGTACCTCCGGCACTACAAACAAACAACGAACCTCAACAAGACCTCGCGCTGGTTTGAGCGCGACCCTCACTGACCTTTGGTGGTTTGAATAGTGTAGAAATAATCATGACTTAAGGAAGCGTCTGCAGCATCGCTTCACCCCAGCACAAGAGGACACTGGGTTGGCGGAGCTAACCAGAAGCAATTTCACTGCTTATGAAGTAAACAGACTTCATGCGGAAAGAAGAAACCTTGTGATATTCTACAGTAAACGCATCTTGAAGAAAGAAGAGAAAAAAAGGACATTTGCTTCAGAAAAGTTGTATTGTTTTCTTTTGTGACTTGAACACAAACAATGATTCAAACCGATTTTTTTCTAAATGAATGCTGTCTCTAAAATGTTCAGCATCTGAAACTGCCAATCACAGTTCAATCGCTTTCAGGAACTGCATCCATGACTGACTTTGACTGCAATTTCTATTATTTTGATGGCGCAATCTGAACTGACGCATTTCACAAGCTACGTAAAACAAAACAAATAAAAAAAAGCTTTCATCAACCTCTAAAATGATTCATCACTGTACAGTAACTGTGTAAGCCGCCAAACATTGTAGGAATATTTCACCCAAAAAATGAAAATGTGCAAAAAATGTAAACACACTTGGGCCATTCAAGATAAAGATGAATTGTTTCTTCATCAGAAAATATTTGGAGAAATTTAGGGTTACATCACTTGCTCACCAATGGATCCTCTGCAGTGGACGGATGCCATCAGAATCAGAGTTCAAAAAGCTGATAAAAACATCACAATCCACTAGTCAAAATGTTTTTAGTTAAGTTTTTTTTTTTTTCCTGGAGAAAGCATTATGGATTATGGACTTACATTTTGGCAAAAAACTAAAGTTTAAAGTTGAAACGTTTTAATGATGTATTTAATTCTTACAAACATGCAGGTTTTCACTTCACTAGATGTTATTTGATGTACTGGAGTGGTGTGGATTATTGTGATGTTTTTATCAGCTGTTTGGACTCACCTTCTGACGGCACCCATTCACTGCAGAGGATCCATTGGTGAGCAGATGAAGTAATGCTAAATTTCTCCAAATCTGACATTTTAAGCAATTTTTTATTTTTGGGTGAACTATTCCTTTAAAACCATGCATACTCAGAACGACAAAATAAAATGAGTAACTGAAGACAAGACTAACTCCAAATTATTCTCTGTAAAAATTCACGTCATGTTCCTCCATATACTGTGCAGTATTTGGAATAATTTATTTACAATTCTATCTTTTAAGAATCACTAAAATATATAAAAGGTTAAAAACTACTGCAGTGAAGCAGTGCTTTAAATTGAAATGCAATGCAAAAAAACAAAAACATTTCATCCATGAGGAAAGTTTGCCCTCTAGTGGACCACCTGCATTTAAGATGGAAATTTTATATTGCAATCTGACACCAGGTTCAACAGATACAGTATCTGTGACTTTTGTTATACTCTGAGGCCAATTTTTGCTTCACAGCAATACAAAAATAAACATCATGAAAATTTAGATTTTTTGCAAGCCGAGGGACAAGCCAAAACCATCTGTCGCAATGCTTCTAAACATGTATTTCAAGGACTACTGAAAGAAAATCCAACAAATTTAATTATGTACCTGATTCACAACCTCAAAGTAGAATGCAAGAGTGGTGTTAGGATCCAGTCCACAAATTTTCCACTGACTTGTTCCACCAGTTCCTATTTCCTACAATCAGAAGTCAAAATGAATGTCAATACATTGTCGACACTGCCAGGTAAAACGCTGAACCTAAGAGAAAATGTATAGCCTATTTGATTGAAGATAGATGCGTACTTACATTTTCTGACACACAGGGACCTTTGGCGTTCAGGGAGACACACGGGCCGATCGCTCCAGAAATCTTTATCTCTCTTGAAGTCTGAAATAATAGTTTGTTACGATTATAAGGTGACCCATATAAAAGCACAATAAAATAATGACAATTTAAAACAGAAAAGACAACAGAACAACGACATAAAAAGAAAAGCAAGCCACCTTAATCTCAAGAGTCCCTGCTAATGCCATCTTAAAGGAGCCCTGCACGTCCTTAGTAAAAACTCTCTGGAAGGTTTGCTTGAATAGGGATGTGTTGAAAGAGTCTGCCATGACCATGTAACCCCTGCCATTTACACAAAAGCATAAGGATGTACTGCTGAAGACAGTCCAAAGACATTGCAAGTTTATAATCAGTATAAAATTCATTTATTAAAACAGCATAATGGCAAAGAAAGAGATTTTCACACATCTCTGAATAAGTGTTTGCTCATACTGAAAATCTTGGGGATAGTATGTCTAGAATTGTGTTTCCTGACTCTCAACGTTTTAATATGCCCCCGAGTCCCCTCAAATCTCTAAACACGCACGGTCAGTATGCTGAAACACAATTTAAAAAGAAAATTGAAAACCTTTTTTGAATCACTTACCCTGTATGGTTTGTGCAGCACTTCATTTCCAGTAATCCTGTCTGATCCAGAGCGCATGCATAAATATCAATGATGTGTCCATTGGCAGCAGCACGGTTGGCCAAGGCTTCATAGTGCTACAAGGGAATGAAGTACAGAAACAACATTTAAACAGAATAGGAATGGCTCAGATAGAAATGCATGGCATTATCAGAGCAAAGGTCATGGGTTAGATTCCTAGGGAAAGTAAGATCTGATAAAATGTCTACCTTGAATGCACTTGGCTAAACGTGTGGTCAAATGCATAAAAGTAGACGCAAACTCAAATCTGGTAAGAGTTAGGAGAATCAGCTTTTGCGGACCAGCTGATTGCTAGTTTTCACACATAATGCTGTATGAAAAAATATGCAGCTGTATTTTTCCAGAAAATAACACTCTGATATTACTGCGTTCTGCTCTGAAATTTCAGTTGAAAATGCAAAGGTCAGTTTAATTGTGAACTTTCCAATGCACCACTGTGACCCATCACTCACCAGTACAGCTTCAAGATACTTAATATTTATGAAACCACTGGTATCACCAGTATGTGGTTACTTCTACCAAGCCAATCATACAGACAACAAATACGGGAAGACTCACTTTAGTGGCTTTCTTCATGAACTTGGCATTGTCTTTCTCGATGTCGTGCCAGGATCTAATAGGCGTTTTCAGTTCATCTCCTACGACCATCCCCGGACCCTGAGTGGCAGGCCCACCGATGAAAGCCATGATGCGAGCGCCAGTGTTAGGGAAAGTGCACTACAAGAGGGAGGCAAACAATTAATAAGCACAAAGCTTTGGACAGACTTTAATGAATTAATGCATTCGATGATCTCAAAAACCTTTTGAGCCAAACACTTAAGGCTCTCCCGCAGGAACCGTGGGACCCAACCAGATTTTTTGTGCCGTGGGATTAAATTCCAGAATAAAATGAGATAGTGGTGGGTAACTCTGGTGTAATTTGAACGGGAGTGGGCGGACTAACAATATCCCGTTCCCGACTTCCATTCAGAACAGCATATCTGCACTTTTTTCTTATTGACCACCGGTACAGCCTGCACTCGGATTGTTATGCACGAGCTGCACGCATGCTTTCTGCGTCACACGTTTTATGTGTGGGGTCTGTGCGCAGCATGTGCATAACGATGCTCAGAGCAGGCTGTACCGGTGGTAAATATACGGCCCTCAGACATAACAAGCAGGTTGTCGATGAGTGACAGAGCAGAATAAGGATGGAGCAAAGTGTGGATGGACGTTCAACTCTGTTTTGCTTATATTTTGCTTAGCCTATAATTTAAAATGACAAACAAAATATAAACATAACATCCTCCATTATAAATTATAGGCTAAGCAAAATACAAAAAGTCAAACAAATTTAGTATTTTGACAAGACGAATAAAAATAGCTAATAGGCTATTTTGTACAAGCTAGATTTTTTTTCTCTCTCTCTGCACCACTTTTTCCTATTGTGTTGTAAATGTTAAACGAATTGTATCCTAACAAGACATATAAAAATATGAAATAAACTTTTTGTACAACATTTTTATTTTCTTTGACCTTTTTTTTCCTACTGTGTTGCATAAAATATTAAGATAATACATATAAATTCAAAGACAAGACGTATTAATTAACAACTTTTATTTGTTTGTCTCTCTTTCTTTCACTAGCAGAAATTTAAATGTGAGATTCTGGATACAAGATCTAGATTTAGCGGGAACGGTCAGGTCGGTATTGGAAACTTCTTCAATGGGGTTTAAAAAGCATCTCAGGATGCACTTCTTTATGTTGAGTTTTTGAGGACATCCAGAATGTGCAAAACTACTTTGAAGAAGCTATACATTTTGATCATAATATAATTCCCATATTTCTATTTGTGTTACTCCATTGATTTAATGCCTTTATTGTTAGTCTAAACAAAGTATGGAAAATAGTAATAATAAAGAATGAAAAGACATGTCCAAACTGGTATGGTAAACATATAATTTAGTAACTGCAGCTGGTAGCAAAGCTGCCATCACAGCAGACCATGATTGAAGATAACATAAATCATGATAGTCACCTCTAACAGACCAACAGCAATGGAAAGAGCCACTCCGAGTGATCTCAGCGGACGTTTTCCTTGAGTTACAGGCCAGGGGTCTCTCTGCAGCTCTCCCAGCAAATCTGTCAGATTCATATCTATCTTCTGTACTGGCTGCAGAAACCTAAGCACACATATAATCAGTGACCACCATAAATCACACTGTCTTCGTTCATATAGGTTTGTTTAACTGATCCCCAGACTGAGGCTGGTTTCCCAAGATTATTTCTCCACTACTGCCACCTGACACAGTTTTGGTTCCTTGTCAGCGTTGCCTTTGGCTTGCTTAATCAGGGTTTAAAATACACTTAATGCACAACAAGAGAACAAAACTTTAAATGAATTGTTCTGGATGTGTTCTGTAGAGCTTCTTTATAACTGAATTAAATTTGGTTCATAATTGATGGATTTTGCAACTTCGACACTGTTATTAGACTGAATTGAATCAACATTGAACTTGAGATGAATAATGACACTATTGTCTTCTTCAGAGCTGCTTATAGCTGAATTCGTTTTTATAATTGATGAATTTTACATAGTTATTAAACTGAAATGACTTGAGCTGAACAAGGACACTAGAGAATTTGAATTTGCCTCATATTTCATAAAGTTTGCATCATTGATTCTGTCTATCACTCTGAAGCTGCTTTGATACAATCTATAATGCATAAAGCAATATATAAATAAAACAGACTTGACTCGACAACTTCGGGATAGATTAAAAATAACAGACTTTGATTATGCAAATTATTCGTTTATACAGTCTGAAGATTTACATTTGCAAAGAAGCTATAAAAACATATTTAGCTCACCTGTTTGAAGGAGGAACCTGAGGCTGTTGTGGCCCTCGGCCGGCCTGTGCTGCAGCAGGTTTAGTTAACCCAAGCATCTCCTGAACACAAGATTTATCAAATTAAAATATTGTCCATTAAGAGACATTTGTGCCGACTAGTTTAGTCAAACAGCTGTATCTTAAATTATCTTGAACTACCTGAAGCTGTTTAGCACTGAGGTCTTTGGTGCCCCTGAAGACATAGCTCTTAGAGATGCCCTCACAGCCCAGCTCGTGAACCTGGACCATGCGTCCAAACGTAATGAGGCCCACCAGAGCAGTGGGAGGCAGCAGGCTGAGGGACATCTGAAGCGACTCCTTCAGCGCCTGCAGATCATCATCTTCCATGCATGTGTCCACCACATACAGAAAGTTCAGGGGCATCTGCGGACCACGCTATAGAAAAGAAACAGAATCAAGGAATTTAACTTACCATTCATGAATTTTAAGTGATCTTCATCACAATCCTTATGATAGATCAGTAACTATTTCTTATGTATCCAGTTCTAGTGTTCAGTATTTAGATGGCCATGAAAGGTGGATAATTAAAAGCTTCACCTGGACAACATATTCAATAGTGGAGAACTGTGGAAGAAGCTCAGCAGGTTGGTTGACCTCAGATATTCCAGCGTAAGTTGGCGGGAACTATGACAGGACATGGATATTGTTTTTGCCATTAATACAACGCACTTTTCTTGAGCTGCAACCATTAACTGATGAAATCAATAATAAAAATAATCAAAAACGAATATGATTATCAATAAACGGCATCTGTGCACTCTGCATATAAAACATCACTTTTCAACTATCACTTTACAAGAACCACTTTACAAACAACACTTTATAGTGCGAGTGAATAATGAATTTCTATGTACTGTATAAAATCTGGAAAACTAAAGTAAGGAAACTTTGCTTCTTTTGACCTTGTAAACAAACGTTGGTTGAATATGGATATTTTTCATATTTGGGTGAACTAACCCTTTAAAGGCTCATTATAATGATTTAAACGGTTTATTAATAAACGTGCGATTGGTCGACTAATGCTTAAAATGAACGACTACTAGTCGACCAGAAAAATCCTCAGTCGAGGGCAGCTCTAGAAATGACGTTACCTGATTTCTCTGATAACAGAAGTTGCAAGCCCAGAGTTTTGCTCTGTAATCCACTTGACTGATTGTGTAAACAGGCAAAAAAGAACAAAAACAGAAGCATAATAATATTAGGGCATCGCAAATAATGTATCCAGCTTTCATAATAAATGTGTTTAATTGGAAATGACTGCAATGGATAAGAAGCGGATCCTCCATCTGTGAACTCATTATGCTGTCTGCTCTGATTTAACAGACTTACCACAGAGGATTGAGCACAGCTCGGCACGTGGCCCGGCTGCACAGCACCGGCTCATACTGAATCGGGGGAAGATCCGGTCGCTCCTTCAGCGGGGTGAACAGGGAGGCCACAGGAACCACCATACGTGTAGCTTCAAGACGACTGGACGGCCAAACGTTCCAACTGAAGCGGACGCCATCGCGGTCCTCATTCTGTTGGATGAACTCCTGGAAGGTCGCCATAGCACCCTCTGGAATCTACCAGTTAAACAGGGTTTATGGATACGAGAGAAAAATGTATGCAGTCATGTATTCAAATACGATATGCAATCTGATTTGTGTATATATTACAGTCTGATTCATCGTTACTCTTTGGACACAGGGCAAACTATAACGTCACGTCACACATCATTAAAAGCTGGAATGAGATAAGAGATACAAGTTCAGAAAGCATCCATGATGCCAAATGCTCTAGGTAGGTAGCTCACATAGTTTTGAGTATCAGCCTATATTTCTATGCCTTCCGGTGACTATGATGCCCAAAAATGCTGTCTAGGTAGGCAGCTCACAAGGTTTTGGATCATATACTAGGAGTTTTCAAACCACAGACCACTTTCCTAAAATATAAAGGCAGCTATACATTGTCTTTTAGAAAGACAGAATTACAGCATGCTGAAATATATAAGATATTATTTTTCTTTGCTTTCTTACTTATTAGTATTTTTGCCTATTTTTATTATGTCTACTTTTATTTTATTATTATTTGATGTCATTTGATTTTTTTTTTTTTTTGTCAAAAATGCTTTCATTCTGACTTTAAAGTGATTTATCCTCAGAGTGGATTATTTTATTATGCTAATTTGTAAATATAAAATTTATTTATTTAGTTGTTTATTATTGTTATTAATATTTTCATCCATTTTATTTAATGCTTAACTTTCTCATGGACCCCGGACCCCAGTTTGCAAAAGTGCCACATGTGCAGATAAGAAGAATACAAACCAATGAAGTAGGAGACGTAATAAAAACAATCAAGTGTGACAAATACAACACGTTTGGGGAAATATTAAGATACAAAATAAGTAAGCAATGCAACAGTCTACCCAATTTTCAAATAAGTGACTATTCCAACATTATAAGCTCATAACAAATATCAGGGTAATTCATTCATTTACTTATAGCAACGAAAACTAAACTAAAACACTTGAAACATTTAAAAAAAAAAGTAAAACTGCGGTTATGCAGCCAGTTATACAGACAAATCCCACTTTGGTGAACAGGTTTAGTTTAGTTTTCTAGTTTACTTGAACTAACGTTACTGGATCCACATGGATCCACCCTCCGAAATTAGCCACAGAAAGCTAGTTCGAAAGCATAAGAAATATAAATATGCTTACGTCAACATGAAAACAACTTGAGGGCACAACTGCTTTATAACGATCTGATCCGATCAAACCTTTCAGTAAACAGCCCCAGCGATGACCTGCTCGATGTAACGTTAGACATGATGCTTCCAGTCAACCCTGACTTCAAGCTAAATGCTCTTTAAACCCGCGAGTTCTCGCACTGCAGTCCATCTGACGCTTCACATCAATCACCATTAATCATCGGATCATTAGCGAAATATATACGACCATCTGTTTGCAAACAGTAACTGTTTAGACGTACCTGAAGCCTTGATTTAGTGTCTCCACAGAGACTCGGTGACAGCGCGCGCACGGCTCGAGCGAGCTCCCGAGCTGATGACGTAGCAGCTCAATATGGAGTCGGTGCCACGTCAAGAGCCCGATGTTCATTTCATAATTACTTAGAGTTGAATTATACACTTTATCTTTTTTTTTATATTTTTAAATATTAAAAAAAAAAATATTTATATTGGGTGAAAATAAATTAATTTCCACTAATAATAACGAATACTTTTTTAAAAATGTTATTTAGGGGAAATAGAATTAAATAAACTTTATCTAATAAACTTCAATTAAAATAACATTCAAATGTACCAATGCATTAAAGAAATGCGTTAATCGTGCAGTGAAGTCAATCTATGCACATTTAATGATGACCTTTATTTTCATGCAATAGCATTGTTTTCTCTACCTCATTTTAAAAGTTAATGAAAATGTTTGTACACATTATATTAGAAAAAACTTTCTCAATGAAATTGAATCAGTAAATGTATTAAATTGCAAATGTAATTAATACAACTTAAGTATAACAATAAAGTAACTTTTTACAAGCATATTAATGTTCTATTATGCACATTTTCTTTCCTTAGTTTTAGTATTATAACTAATATAAAATTTAAAGTGTACAATTATATTTTCACTCACTGGTTGCTAAGATGAAAGGTAACCATTTAAAATGTAAAAGAACAGATTTATGTATTTACAATCATTTGACCAGGGATACAACAAAGATTACCAACTAATCTCTGTGCAAATTTGTCAAGTCTAGATTACAAATGTACATAATAAACATAAGTACTAAGGTCAATCTGTGTAAAAAGAGCACAAATATTTGAATTGCATCATAAATAAAAAAGGGTAAAAGACAATTGCTGTTAAAATGTTGCCATATAAACTTTATTATAACATTATGACAAAATATTGTCACATACTATTTTGCAACTACTGTGTTCATCTCTGATACAAAGCCAAAGCTTTTCAAGAAATTATATTTAATTATACAATTAACCATGATTTCTACTTATGAATATCTTATGCTATGAAAATGGCCATAGCAATTACTGTGTAAAATCATATAACCTGTACACCTTTAATCTTAATCCGGTTTAGAGAGAGTGAAAGTGGGAAGTTGTCAGTAAGTCTGACAATATTGTGTACATTTGCCAAACTCTCGGACATCACAAGACATTTTAAACATCTTTGGACTTGATCTCAGGATGCAAAATATCTTCTAACAGTCCCCATTATCAGTCCTTCTCCAGAAACACTGGGCTTACATGTAAAACACCATTTAAATAATTAAATTACTACACCAAAAAAAAAAATAAATTACCATCCTAAAACCATCAAACCATCTTCTCCCGCCCAGGTTTTGTTTGCTAAAACCATCTGATTCTTTTGCATCCTCCGTTTACAGGATCACATGTTGTTAAATCCCATCATGCCTTTCATGTTGCCAGCAGCTCCCTGCTGAAACTGCCTCATCATAGACTGCAGTCCAGCCATCCCACCTTTAAAAAACACAGATAAATGTCTTTAAGTAAAGATTTTACAACCATCTTCTATATTCAGAGATCCTCACAGTGACGTGGCATTTAAAAATGCAACTTTGGTAATTTCAAATAGGTTCTTGCATGCAATAACTGCCCCATGTTTAGTAAAGATCAATCAAATCAAAATCAAATACTGCTGCCCATGGTCTAGTAAAAACTAAAGAATGTTAAAGTGAAAAGGGAGCTCATACCCATGTGGTGAAGCACTCTTGGATCCATCATTTTAGCCATCTGCTGGTTCAGTTTCGCCATCTGTGATGGGTTGACGTTCTTGGACATGTCCCCTCCTTTAAAACAATGATACCTGAGTCACTGATTTTAAATGCATCAGGAACACAATTTGAATGTGTCAAGTTCAGATCACTCCACCTTTAAATAAGCCTTTAATGCCTCCCATCTTTTTGACCATCTGGGCGAACTTTGTGTACTGTGTGAGTAACTCTTGCACATCCCTGGTAGCCACTCCAGACCCCCGAGCCACTCGCTGGATGCGGTTAGGCTGTTTACTGAAGAGCTTGGCACCATCTTTGTTGTCAAGTTCTGAGATGGAAAACCACAGTGTGTTAACCAAACCGGTATAGTTCAGAACTATCAATTTAGAGAAGTCAGGGTATTATTCCACTTTTAGACAGTGCTAAAAGGAGAAGAAAAAAAGCACATACCCTGGTCATTCATACTATCCATTATTGTCATGAGTTTCTTTAGTCTGGCCATAGACTCCTGCTCATTTCCTTTGCTCATGAAATCTGTTCCAAAGCCTGGGATCATTCCCTGAACACATACAAAAAAAAAAAAAAAAAACACAAATTGTAAGAAAAGAACTAGTCAGTGGATTATCGTTATTAGATATCCTTTGAGTAAAGGTTGGCGTTACCATGATCTGACCAAAAGGTCCCATCTTCATGATGTTCTGAAACTGTTCATACATGTCCCTGAGTGTAAACTGACCTAATAGAGAGAGAAATGTCACATCTGTTGGTGAAAAGGCACTGGAAAAGATCTTAATGTAGTGTAAAAACACTGAATACACAAAAATACACATTCTTGTAAAAATAAGGTTCTAGTTACCATGTTTGAGCTTGTCAATAAGCTCCTCGTTGTCATCAAGCTTAAGTTCATTCACTTTGTCAATCAGTCCCTCAATATCTCCCATACCTAGAGAAAAAAGAAGAAGAATTGCCACATAAATATCAAAGTTCCAACATCCAATGAACAATCAGGAAACTGTATTGAAAATGTATTCACCAACGGGCCGTGGAAGATTTTCAGTGTGTTTCTTAATTGGAACAGATTTGGAGAAATTTATCATTACATCACTTGCTCACAAATTGATCCTCTGCATTGAATGGGTGCCGTCAGAATGAAAGTCCAAACAGCTGATAAAAATATCACGATAATCTCACACCACTCCAATCCATCAGTTAACGACTTGTGGTTTAAAGTTAAAATGCCTTGATGGATTTAGTTCTTACAAACATGCATCTTTTCCCTTTACAAGATGTTGGACTGGAGTTGTGTGGATTATTGTGATGTTTTTATCAGCTGTTTGGACTCTCATTCTGACAGCACCCATTCACTGCAGAGGATCCATTGTTTAGAAAGTGATGTAATGCTAAATTTCTCCAAATCTGTTCTGATCAGAAAACAAAAGAATCTACATCTTGGCCTGAGGATAATGATATTTTAAGCAAAGTTTCATTCTTTGGTGAACTATTCCTTTAACTAAAGAGCTTTAACTATTCAAACCTTACCGAGCAGTTTGCTTATGAAGGGTTGAGTCTTGAAAGACTCGAAGTCGTCGATGTGCTCGCCTGTGCCAATAAAAATGATGGGACTCTTTGTGGCCGCCACACTGTAAACATAAATTATGTCAACTCCTGCATTTATTTACTCAAGTGCTGAAAGTAAAATGCATAAAGCGTGTACTTACGCACTGAGTGCACCACCACCCTTGGCATGGCCGTCCAGTTTTGTGACAATAACAGAAGCCACATCTACCTTGTCTTTAAAGGCCTTAGCCTGAGCCTCACAAGCCTGACCAATGGAGGCGTCCATCACGTACACTATGTTGTCAGGTTGCTGCGGGACAGACAATAACGGCCATGAAGCAACTATATCTTCTTTTCTCTATTGCTTCTTGATATTTTATAATAACAGAGGAAGTCTCACACTTACCACAGCATTTGACACCTGAAGCATTTCTTCAAAAAGTGAGTCTTCCTGTTTGTGTCTACCACTAGTGTCCACAATGATTATTTCAAAGTTTTCAGTCTTGAATTTTTCCACACCCTCTGAAGCTATGATCACTGGATCCATTTCTGTGTAACTGTTAATTCCAACAAACATGAATCGATGATTAGGTTTGGAGAGCAGATGAAATAAAATAGTAGCAGTGTGGCATGTTTAAAAAAAAAATAAAGGTTTTTATTACCTCCCATAAAAGGGTATTCTGGCTTTTGTTGCATTTTGCTTGAGTTGGTCAAAGGCACCTTAAAACAAACAAAACAAATTATTTTTTTTCCAGAAGCATTAGAAGTAGTATTACTTTTCTGTGTAAAGATAGTCAACGATACCTGCTCTGAATGTGTCGGCACAAATCAAACACGTCTTCCATCCTTTTCTTTGGTAGTAGTATGCCAACTAACAAAAAGAAAAAAAGTCAACTTTTTCTAGCACAACACATGGCAGTAGACAAAAACAAACAGTTTCTTCAGGAAACAACAGTGAGACATACAATAGCCACAAGGTCTAAAAGACAACAGTAAATATGGACAATAAATACAGACAATAGTAACTAGGTACACAGAGTAAAAACAACTGATGCAAGAAATAAATACACAAAGTGTAGCAGCAATGAGATATGACTAATCGTGAGTGAAAAAATACATGCAAGTATTACTAAATTCAACTTTGTTTTTTTTTTCCTCCAAAATGTCTTGCTTTTATGATTAGCTGTTTAAAAACAGGTCTATAATCTAAAATCTCAGTGCAAATGTCAAAGAACTGCTCACCTTAGAACATGTTGTGGTTTTCCCACTGCCCTGCAGACCCACAAACATAATAACATTGTTCTTTCCCTTCGTGGGAGTCCAGGCTTTCACTCCAGGATCCACCAGCTGCAATAAAAAACACTCAATTTAGTGTCAATTCCATTTGGTTTAAGGTAGTGTCTCTACTTCATGATGAAACAGAGTATCTCCTGAGCTACAGGGTGTAAGCAAGTGCAGGACTCCCTGATGAACAATGTGAAAACCAATATTTATCAGACAAAACAGCAAACCATCATTTACCTTGACAAGTTCCTTGAAAACAGCATGCTGGATCATTCTTCTCTTGTTTAGGCCAGAAGCCATTTCCTCCAGATCAATGGCTGCCCTGAGATTACAAAGTGGTTATAGAGCAAACATGCATTTTATAATTGGTAATTTACTATATACAATGGAAAAAAAAAACAACCTCTTGTTACTTACTTGACATTTTCTCTAAGCTGCTTTACCAACTTGATATTCACATCAGCCTCCAGCAGGGCAGCACAGACCTCCTTTAGCATAGCATTTAATACCTAAGACAGATTGGAAATAAATTAACATTTTATATTGGGCCACAATGCTTAACAAGCCTCATTTTAAGATTGTATCTTATTCACTGTACCTCCTCGTTGATGATGGTGGCATTGCTGAGAGACCTCAAAGCTGAGGTTATCTTCCTCCCCAGATCAGCTAAAACCATTTTTGCGGTTTAAGAGCTGCCAACCTGCAACAGAGGACTATGGTTCCTTCAGGTAATCGCGATTAATATATATAATACGATTCAAAATAAAAGTTTATGTTCACATACTGTATGTGTGTGTACTGTGTATATATATATATATATATATATATATATATATATATATACATATATATATATATATATATATATATATATATATATATATATATATATACATACACACACACACACACGCATGCATATATAAAGGAAAAATATAAGTATATATAATCTAATGTATGTAAATATATATAAGTTTATATTTATATATAAATTATATACAAGTGTTTACATACAAATACATTTTTTGTAATATATACATATATGTGTGTGTATATTTATATATACATATTAAATATACACATATAGTATGTAAACATAAACTTATTTTGAATCGATTAATCACGATTAATCGTTTCGCAGCCCTAATATTAACCTTTCTATTACAGTTCAGGGTAAGTCATGCAGCTCTATTCTGGAGTAAATGTAATTTTTCTGGACTAACTGTAAGTCTTTACTTGATGTACTATACCACACCACTGGACAGTATTCTAAATAAATAAGTTGTTTGCACAATTTGAGAGATGCAATACTGTGGTAAAAATTTTGCACACCTCTTAATAACTGATAGACCTCTTCCCACAAATATTACCATATTTTCTATCTGTTTTAACTACTTCAGCCTTCTGTCAAGCATAACTCTCCAAGAAGTCAGATTTCCTCTACCTGTTCAATAGGCACACTCTTTACAAACAGATTTAACTGTGTTTTGAGTTTAATTTGAGAATTTGATCCAAACACAATGCTTTTGGTTTCTGACAAATTTAGAACCATCTTATATTAACATACCCACATTAACATTGTTATTTGTTATTCCTCATCCAAATCAACAGACAATTTTTCAATTGATGTTGCTGGTAGATATAATGTTGTATCATCTGCGTACATAACTATCCTTGCTCACTTTAAAACCAGAGGAAGATCATTGGCAAAAAAGAAAGAAAATAACAATGGTCCTAAACAACTTCCTTGAGGCACACCACATTGCAACTCTTTCACTTTTGAATAACTTCCATTATAAAATACACATTGTCTCATATTAGTCTGATAACTTTTAAACCAATGTACAGTCTGACGAGTAAATTCATAACACAACAAAAATGTGACTGATGTAATGTTGACAGACTTACTTCTTAGGCGAATGAGACTTTCCAATGTGGTGGGGTTTCCCCCCAAAACAATCCTCCTGTCACTGCTCACTCTGAACCTCGAGACTTCAGTGAAACCAAGGCAATTATGTATTCAACCTTAATAAACAAACACAAATTTAATGTTGTCGATGTTATTAACAGCCGTGTCACGTACAGTCTGGATGAATCTTGATCATTTTAAGACATGGATCGTTACCATATCAAAACATAAATATTGGAACAACCATGAGTAATTTAAACTAGTATAAAATCATCACAGATTTATAATATACATGTGTATGTTTTCTAAGACTGACTCCATTACAGCTCTATGCTGAAATAAGGCCAGGCAGCCGTTGTAAACCGCTTTAACGTAGTCGATTTAAGACAGGATGTAAATCATGTTTAAGTCAAAACAACGTCAAATTAAGATGTTCAGTATCCAAATTATTAATATAAAGAGATACGCATCGATTAAACATTACTTAGCTAAACTCACCGCAGCTGTTTTTCAGCGAGTGGAACAGCGACTACAAACGTCAGCTAACCCCCAACTTCCCGTGACGTAACATTACTTCCGTGTAAAATAAGAGTTGGCTTGTTGTGATGAAAAATATTTTATGTAGTTTAGATTCGTTTTTACTCAGTGTTCATTTAACTTACGTAAAATCCATATCGGTCTGTGTATATAAATTAGAATATACTTTGATCCTATCACTATTTAATTTTTTTTTATTTATTTATTTTTGTTACATCAGAGATGCTGGTCATGGAGCAAAATCTTAAGGTGGCACAGCAGTATATAGAACTGATTTTCACTGATTTGCAACTGAATGGTTGCATTTTTTACTTTAAGGATCATTAAACTCTAAATGATACGAGTGAAGTTACACATAGAAATGTTTGTTTTTACGACCTGGAACAGTTAATCAGAGTGAGAAAATTTACAGTTCCACCTTAAATTATAACACGCTTCCCACTACCGCGTACAGCAGACCCATGTGTTGCTCAGTAGTATGTTTGGAATCTAGATTGTGTTTGGCGTAAGATAAGTATCAAGCGCTTGAATCAATGAATTTTAACGATGCAAAGAATGAAATTCTGCAGGTGTTGTCCAAGACGGAGAGACAACATCTCCCAAAGCTGTTAGAATGGTTGAAAACATCCGGTAAATTCACAACTGGAAACTTTTGTTATTGTTTTGTCAGGTTAGATTGTGTGCAAGATGTGAGCATTTGCTTTGTGTTTTCTCCATTTTATTTTGTATCTAATTTTAGACAATATTAAGCACTTTGACTTGGACATGGACATAAATCGTTTTAAAAAAATGTATCTACATTTTCAGATGATCTGGATGATTTCCTGGTGGATAACCAAAGTGTTATTCTTCAAAGTATTGCAGAAGACCTAAGGGTCTGCCTTCCACTGGAGGCTATGGCTCCCTCAGAGACTATGGCTATTCAGAAGGTCTGTGTGTTATATTGTTTTAGTATTTTACACTGGCATTCACAACTGCGTTGTTAGATCCTAAAGGATATTTTAATGTTTAGACTCAACAGAAACCTCATCCCACTGTGCATGTGGATGCATTCTTATATGATGAGGAAGCTGTGGATTCATTGTGTGAGGAGGGAAAAATGAGTCGCAACTACTGCCTCAACTGTGGATCACACAGAACAGCACCGCTGGGTTAGTGTTTGCATGGATACTGGGCTATGTATTTCATAAATTCATGCTATAATAAAGCAACATCATAATATGCAATTTATAATTTTTCAGAGTTCATTTCACATTCATTCTCAATCCCGGAGCTCCAGTTCCTATTCCACGACGTTCTTCCAGACCTCTCAGGAAAGCTGGTGGTGGATGTGGGATCTAGACTTGGAGCTGTGCTATTTGGGGTAAATTGCTGATGGTTTGTTTAACTAATCGCAACTAAACTGATTATTGATTGTAAATTACCTGACGTTTACAGAAACAATCCCCCTGGGGCAAATGGGGTTAAAGGAATAGTTCACCCAAAAATTAAAATATGCTAAAAAATTTACTCACCCTCAGGCCACCCAAGATGTAGATGATACAGGAACAGATACAGGTAAATTTAGCATCATATCACTTACTCACAAACAGATCCTCTGCAGTGAATGGGTGCCATCAGCATGAGTGTCCAAACAGCTGATTACAAACATCACAATAATCCACATGACTAAAGCTGCATGTTTTGTAATAAACAAATTCAAATACAAGTCCTTTATCCATAATATCGCTTAATGCAGTGAAAAACACTGTTTACAAGTGAAGACAGTCCAAAACAGTTATAAACTAATATGTCAGTGGATTTTGATGTGAGGGGACAACAGGAGATTTTTTTTCACTGGAGAAAGCATTATTATGGATTGTGGACTTATACTTTTGGCAAGAATCGACAGCTTAAAGTTAAAAAATCTTAACAATGAACTTGTTTCTTTCAAACATGCAGCTTTTCACTTCACAAGATGTTCATTGACAGACTGGAATTGTTTGGATTACTTGGGAATTGTGATGTTTTTATCAGGTGTTTGGACTCTCATTCTGACGGCATCCATTCACTACAGAGGATCCACTGGTGAGTAAGTAATGTAATACTAAATTTACATCCAAATCTGTTCTCATGAAGAAGTAAATTTGAAGCAATTTTTTATTTTTGGGAGAATTGTTCCTTTAAGTTCCTTGCCCGGCTGGATAGAAACCTGTAACCTTTTTCTTACCAGTCCAGATCTGTAGCCAATAGACTACACCAGCTTTTGTTTATTTTTTTTAAAACATGGTCTGATGATACATCTACATTATTGCCTCAGAATCAGATAGATCATTTTTCTCTTCTCAGGGCTACCTGTATAGTGCGTCATCTCAGCTTGTGGGGGTTGAAATAAGTTCAGAGTTTGTCAAGCTTCAAACAATGGTTGTAGAGAAATATGGCTTCAGTGACAGAATTCAGGTAATCAACCAAACCATTTTTTTGTCCAATGGTAATTGTTTTGTCTGGATAGTATATTTACAAAGATGTTTAATGTGCCCTGCATAGGTGATTCATGCAGATATCCGCTCTCAGTCTGCCTTAGTGCAAAATACAGATGTTCTGATCTTGAACAACGTGTTTGAATACTTTATGGAACCAAGTGATCAAATGCAGTAAGTGCCTGCACTCAAGAGAGCTGTGAACAAATGCATAAATAAAGGTTTTCTTTATAATAAACATATTATAAATATTTCTTGTGTCTTAAATTGTTTAAACTAAAATTACCCATTTTTTCTATTCTTTTTTTTCAGAGCTTGGCTATTTATTAGTCAACATTTCAGAAAGAAAGGTGCACTGTTAGTAACTGTACCCAGCATTCAAGAGACACTTTCTTTACTTCAGGATGCTGTTGTAAGAAATTCCTATCTCTGTTATTTCTGAATTTGTCTCTAAATTGTGATTGGCAGTGTAATTCAATACATTTTTATCAAGAGTTCATAAAATAAATCTTTTGTTTACATTTTTTTTTTTCCAGTTCCTAGAGACATTAGCGCTCAGCCAGTGGATAGAGGAAGCACCACTTGATTACACTGTTTATCTAAAAAATGACACAGTTCCAGATTCTCTCAAGCAAATCCATCTTTATAGAGTACTTTGACCCTCAGAGGAGTCTCTTCTGATACTGTGGAACCAATGAATACGATTAGCCTCAATGAGGCCTTTAACAGGACAAATGATGCAAATAGATTTGATTAAACATACAGCATCCTCTTATGATGAATGTTCACTTGTCAGTTTTTAAAGTTGAGTTTGATTATAAACACATTTATACTTAAAATTGTCTGTTTATATAACTAGCCATACATTTCATAGAATCACTTTATGTAATGTTATGTTTGCATTGCTGTATTAAGCAGTCCTTATTAATTAATTTGTTTTCCTGTAAGTGACCTCTTCTTTGGTTTTGTAATTTGTTCAAATTCATTTCTGTCTCCAACTCTTTCGGTTGAAACAGGAAGTAGGGGAGGGATCATTGCATGTTTTTTTTTTCTTTTACAGGCAGAGGTAGTGCACTGGAGACAATTTACGTCATCTTTGATGTTATTTTGTCTTGTGTTACAGACAAACTCAGTAAAGTCACTGAGTGATGACTTTAGTTGAGAAGTGGAATTTGTTTGTAAACCCATTATAGCTATTAAAATATATTTAACAAAAAATTATATGGCACAATCTTTTACTAACTGTGATGACTGTATTGTATATTTTTGGTTGTTTGTATATTATACTCTAATGAGTACACTATAGATCATATAACTCAAAACTAACACACATGGATGTAAAGCCACTAAAGTACAATTTTAATTATTATTGAAAAAAATATGCAATTTTAGTTTCCTTCTATACATGTACTTTGAAGAGCACATTTGGACACAAAAATGCTTCTAATCATCTGAGAAAGTAGGCTTTGTGGTTGGGAAATTTGTTACAGTGATGTCGCTACAATTATCTGTCTTCTTTTCCAACCACAGAATAGCTGCCATCAAGTCGTATCAACGCCTATTCAAATATATATTAGCCTAAAATAATGTCATTGAAAATACATGAAGCTTCCGTGGAAAAACTAAAACCCATTTCTAGTTTCGACCCCCACTATTGGCTACGGAGGCGTGATTGGCGTTCATATCGCCCAATGGAATGACAGAATTGTCGTGGAAGCTCCACCCCCAGCGCTACCCGGTGGGTAAAAGTGAACTAGAGCGGATCAAAACTAGTCGTCAACACGCTTATCCCCGCTCGGAGAAGTGGGACATACCCTAATACTCTTGTGGTTTCTTTCTCTTCCGGAGCTGATTATCTTTTTCACATCGTATATTTGGTAAATATAATCATTCCTCTTCTATGTATCGGGCTCATTTATTATATACGAACCAAGAGTGTGCTTTATATTCGGTTTGTATAAAAAGGCGAAACATGTGGGCTGGATTTTGAACGTCACCCGGGAAGCGCGTGTCATTAACAAAGACTGAAGAATATCGAATATTTTTTAAAATTTTAAATCCTAACGGTTTTACTTCAACCGGTTTCGACGAGTCTCACAGTCTGACTTTTAATGGACCCGTATTAATCTGACATTTTCTCAATTGTCTTTTTGTGTTTGTTTCTGAAAGTCTCCGAGAAAGATAAAGAGAAAGAAAGATGCCGCTTCTCCACAAAAAGCCGTTCGTGAGGCAGAAACCGCCCGCTGATCTCAGACCCGATGAAGAAGTCTTCCTCTGTAAAGTCACACATGAAATCTTCAGGACCTACGAGTAAGGGATTTTCATTTTATTTCTGTTTGTTCGTTTCAACTTCCCCTTTGATGCCAGTCAACAACAGAAACACCAGAAACTAACAACAGAAGTGACAGCGCGCTTAAAAGTTTTATTTTTCATACTTAAAACATCTTGCAACCTACATATATCTTGGTTCGATATCTTAAACCAGCTTTACTTCTAACCCAACACCCCTAGTGTGAAATAACCTTGTATTTATAAAGACTTAAGGTTTCTCCCGTCATACACCCGGCAGGTGTCAGTTGGAGGCCTTTGCTAACAGAGTTGGCTGCTAGTTAGTTAGCTCAGTTTAGCCAACTAAACCACGATACAGAGAGCAGACTGAGTGAAATAATTCATAAAACTGTCTGTCGATGTGTTATAAGAGCGTATATAGTGCCATATCGCTGGTGGGATGTCTCCGGGAAGCCCCTCATCGTGTGTTTTTGGGGGGTGTTAGTGGAGATGGGACAGATCTCATCCACACACAGGATGTTGTAGCTTAAAACGTGGTCGTTGCTATTGTTGGTGTGTTTGCCCGTTCGAGGCAGGAGTTTTACTGCTCTTTCCATTATTATGTCGATGTCACTTCTCATTAGGCCTTTGCAAACTGACTTACTGGTTATGTGGGACTGGAAAGGGAAAGATTATGATGTCCATGTAGTACTTAGTTGCAACTATTTGAACTGGTCTAGGTGCTCATCTGTCATCAGCTCTTAGAAGTTGTCATTTGTTTTTGTAAGTGGTCATGTAAGGCTGATGTATCAAGTAGGATGAAGATTATCATTTTAGTATGAACTATCATTAGGTCTGTTTACTGAGTTACAACTACTAATTACTGAGAGATCATCCTAAGGCAAAAAAATGGACAAATACTGCATTAAGATCAACTGTCCAATAAATGATATACAAAACCTATTTTTAATTGTTTTATTTCTTTTTTTTTTTTTTTTTTACACAGTAACGAAATGACAACAGTGAAAGCTTAATGTGCGTTGCCATTCTTATTTTGATCAATTAGGAGGGTATTAATAACATTGTATTTATTTTAAAACCTAAATTGTCATAAATTGATATATTTACCGTTATTTTGGGCATCTGCCTATTTGTTAAATTTAAAATATGAATGGCATACCAATTGTGAAAGCTTTCATTAGTAACTATCAGTAAGTTATACATTTCTAAACAAGTTATGAACTGTTTAGAAATAAAAACCAAGAGTTCAGATGTGCACGTTTCGAGTGAATAAAACCCGTAATAAAATTATGCATATTGTAGGAGAAATTAAATAATTTTTACCCTTTATATGGGGGGTGGGGGGTGTTATGACCTGACATAAGACTGATATGATAAGTGATTTAAGTTATAACTACTTGGGCTAAACTAAAACTAATCAAACTGGTATTATGTGTGTGTGTTAATAGATCTTAAAATATTGTCTCCTTTTGATAAATGGTATATTTAAGTTATTACTAATAGCAAATTTGATCATGAATAACATGGAAAAAAAAAAAGATGTGACTGTAAACAAATAGATGTATTTTGGGTAAAATCTCCACTCTGTTATTTGTTTTCCCCAAAACATGAGCTTTTTGACAAGGTTCATTAGTCAGTTGTGAGTAGTATGTTCATATCTGTGTAAACCCTGAAGGTGTCAGTATAGTTAAAAACATGACACATTGTGTTTTACCAGTGAATTCTTTGAGAGGACCATTCTGTGTAACAGTCTTGTATGGAGCTGTGCTGTGACGGGGAAGCCCGGCCTGACCTACCAGGAGGCTCTGGAGAGCGAGAGGAAAGCCAGATTTAATCTTCAGAACTTTCCCAATGCGCTGCTCGTCCCCCTTCTGCACCTGACAGCACTTACGCACCGCTCACGTCTGCATGAGATATGCGATGATGTGTACGCTTATGTCAAAGAGCGCTTCTTTCCTGGAGAAGTTGTGGATGTTGTTAGTCGCTCTGGTGCCAGGTGAGATAATGTTGTAACTCATAACTCATCAACATGAATCACAGTATGCATTGTAGTGTTTGTCTTCCAGGGCAATTCACCTAAGCTCTGACATTTTGTTTAAGTTCATGGAATCGGCCATGAGACTTTTTATGAATAAAGCAATAAGCTGTTTTTACATTAAAGCAATAAATTCCTATTGTTTTTAATGTAAAAACAGCTTATTGTTATAAAAAATAGGAATTTATTGCAAAAACTCTGTGGCAAATTTATATCTGTAATGTTGTTGTTTAAATAGCCAGTCAGTATCGAAACTGACTTGGGTTTTGTAAACCTTAAGTACAAAACTTGCTTAACTTTGAGGCAGATATCACTGGAAGTAAAGATAACTTGCTGTTCAGTGTGTCAGAAGTTGATTCAGATGAGTTTATATGTCCTTCAGACTGATTCAAATCTGTTACATTTTACAAAAACAAACCTGTTGAACATTACATTAAATACAGCATAACAGCTAAAAGGGGCCCTTTTGCAGTGTAGGTGAACATAAACATAAAATTAGGTCATTAAACACTGCATGAAATTTAAAAATCTTAATTCACTTCTTGTAGTCTTCTGGTCCACTTTGTTCCAATATATTTTTTCCTCTTATTATGAAGTGACTTTCTAGAAAACAAAAAATTTTCTTACAGCCTTGTGTAATTAAAAAAATAAAAATACATTATGAAATTTAATCATAGCAGAGTAACAGGTGCATTATGGCTAACATTAGGATCAAGCTTAATAGTAGACGTTTACTCAAATCTCACTTCAAAACACCATTGATTGTTTGTAATAACTTTCAAGTGCGATCTAATGTGGATTTTTTTTGAAATAAGAAATTTGTAGCCTTTTATATTATGCTGATCGTTTAGCACTCATGTAAACATTCTTTATGAAAATAGCCTAATCTCACAAAAATCACATACAAACTATATACTATCGTAATAGTGTGTTTATTAGCTTCATGTTTCGTGTGTAGAAACGTTTCTCTGGGTTTGCTGTGTACAGAAAACAACACCGAAGTGTAACGGATGTTTTTCTACAAAAAAAGAGATGTTTAAAAAAAATTATAACTGAAAAGGTGTCCTTTTTATTGCTTGGACAAAATGCTGTGTATTTCTTTTGAGAATTTTAAATATGTCAGTGTCAAATGACAAAACTAAATTTGAAATTTTATAACATCAATTTAAAAAAAAAAAATCTTTATATAAACAATCTGAGCTTTGCCTGTACTCTCTGCATGTTTCAAAGCACTTCAGTGGACCTTTAAAGTTAGAGGCAACCGCTGCATTTTAATCAGGATCCTAACAAAGTGTGAGTAGTTTTTAATCTAAATTGGAATGTATAATTTTGAAAATTGAAGCAAAAATAGAATGGTTTGGCTTTAGTGTTGTAAAACTATACTACATAAAACATCTGAACAAATCAAAAACAGCAGATTGGCAGAATAAAAATGCAAATTCACAATCTGACAGCAGGTGGTGCTCATAGAACAGCAGGGATACAGTGTGTCCTCGGTTACAGCTATAAACAAACCACTGCACTTATTACTACATTAATATGCATTATACGGAGGTAAGATGAACAGTAAATACCATCTAAACTTTTCTAAAACAGTCAGTTCCCCTCAGAGATACATATATATAAACTCATACCCCCAGTTGTACTGCGATTCATTTAACATCTCAAATTCAGAGATAGCAGAAGAGAAAATATACTAATATAGCACTGGAAGCCACTAATGTTCATCAGATCACAGTGGAATATGAATAGAAATGATTCTGTCTAAAGAAATGTAAAGTGCGTATGTGAAAGATACCAGTATTTCTCCAAATATGCACACGTAAAGACTAAAAGCCCTAATGGACGTTGTTCAGTGACACTTGCACGTGACAACCTGTCTGAGTTTGTCGACAGCCAGAGGCGGCAAAAACATTTGAAGAATTTGGTTCCAAAACATGATAAATGCCATTTTTAAAAAAACATTGAGTTCCTGGCAAAACCAGTATTGTATCTGGTCTGTATTGAAAAGTACATTTTTTAATTTTGCACAAAATGCGATATCCGCCGTGTTATTCCGTCATGTTTTCTCCCTATCTTTCCAAACCGAGACAAACACCAGTCTCACTTCAGAATGCGATACATCCGCTTAACCAATCACAGCGCACCATTCTATGCATTGTAAACAGTAATTGACAAGCTACGCAATATCACATTCATAATCACAGATGAATTGCCTTCGATTACGAACATGATTGCGTAGCTTGTCAGTGATCTACGGCTCTGTGTAGTAAATGCCGCTCCATCTGAAAGCACGTGATGGAGATTTACTACTAAGCACAGAACCGGCTTTACTGATGAGATGCGCATGACAATCCCATACAATTTATCGTGCAGCCCTAAAAAAAAATTATTTTGACGGCATTGATGAACCTGCGGTGGGGAAGAAACGTAAGCTATTAATAAGGTTAGTAGTGACAAGGTTCAGAGGTGGTCATATGTGGATCAACTTACTTTGTGCATTTTCAACAGTTTCAATATGAAAAATAACTTCTAAAAAATGAAAAATAACTAAAAAAAAAAAAAAAAAAAAAAATCTTTGAAAATCAAAATCTGGATTTGAATTTTAATGTTATTATAACCTAAAGGTGCTATGTGAAAGTTAGAAATAGAAAATAGTGGTTTTCATTTTGCCACTCTCTTGGTAAAGAAAACATTTTACCCAAATTAATCAAAATTGATTTATACCGTTTTGGAACCAAACTCTTCATTTGATGGAGGCGGCCACCACATAATTCTCTATGCAGGAAAAACCCTGGATTCAGCAGATTGATTGGGTCATATGTTGCATATTAGAGTGTACTGGTTTCAATGCATGTTTATTTTTGTGTGGTTCAGATTCAGAAAACTTTACCATTTTTGATAATGGTTAAATCTTTGAAGATCTGTCTTTTGAATTAAAAATAATTGCTAAATAATTTTAGGACAACAGTTTACATTATTTTGAATTTTTATTTTTTTTTACTAGAGAAAAAAAAAACATTATGTTGATGATCCACAACTGTGCAAAAGAGAAAGTATGTGAATAGTGATGAACAATAGCCCTGTATAAAGCACTGTTTTGAAAAGACCATGGCTTAACAGAAGAGAAACACCCAGATGTTCATCGATGTGTCTCCACCCTTGTCTGCCTCCTCTAGACAAAGCTCTTTTGACGCTCTGAAAGTCCTTGGCAGCTCTGTATGCAGTACATTATCAAGTCTTAGAAAAGAAGTATGCCAGCCCAGCACAATTCCAGAGAAACAATCTAGCCTGATCTTGACCAGAAACTTGCCTGTTGAAGGGAAGGGTATCAGAGCTCTGTCCTGTAGGAGAGGATCAGAGTCGGCCATAACATGCTGACCTTGTTATTTGGAGATAACATAAAGTGATAGGGTGGAGCTTAGAGAATCCCCCTGATTGGCTGCACCGGTGCAAGGAGTTGCCCTAGACATCATCAGAGCTCGTAGAGACAACTAGACATGATGAAGCATGGAGCCCCACTGGTAGACAGGGGGTGGAGGGGGATTTTTTTTTCTTTCTGTTTTGGAAGACAAGTAGGAAGTCCGCTGTCTGTGTCTGGCCAAGTCTTGCTGTTTTATCCAGTCAGTCAGATAGATCACACCCAAACTGCCTGCTTGATTCTGTATGTTTAGAGTGGTTTTTTTTTTTTTTTTTTGCAAGTTAGTGATGAGATATTGTGTTTTCTACATAGTGGTTAAATATAATATTTACAGAAAGAAGGTAATATAAATGGCTGTTCTGGGAAACATAGAGATGCTCTTACATTTTTCACAATTTCTTATGAACTGCTTTTTGAAATAGATTTAAAAACATTTTACCTTTACATACTGTTTGTAGTAGAATTTGAGGTAAAAATCTGGTTCCCAAGTTGATTAATCCTAAATGTTTATTTATATATTTATCTCAATTGGTTAAGTTAACACTTTTCCATTTAATACTAAACACATGCACACAGATTTGTTTAATCTATTTTAAAGTGGTTCTATTATGCTCTTTTACAAAGTCTTGATTTTGTTTTGGGGGTGTACTAGAACAGGCTGTAATACTAGGTTGTTCGAAAAACATTATTTTTCACATATTTTACATTATTACAACACACCTCTCCCCAGTCTGGCACGAACGGCTTGAATAGTTCCTGTATCAAATGAAGGCCCGCCTTCTGAAATACGAAATGTGCTGTGATTGGTTAGCCTGACCAGTGTGTGTTGTGATTGGCTCCACTTGGCGCCTGGTCTGGAAATGTCATGCCCCTTACCATAGCCGCGTGCGATCTTCAGTGTAAATATTGCGTCAAATTCAAATCCGTTTGAGTGCGATTTAAACCCGGATGATTGTAACCACGTTTGTCTGCCTTGGGAAAGCTAGTGTGTCTCCAACATAGTGATAACACTCGTTGCCTTCTCTAGTTCAGCTCAATCAGGTCTCGTCCCATTCGTCGATCTTTGTGATATCACAAATCCCGGGAAATTTGTGTTGTAGTCCAAACGAGTCGTTTGTTTTAGTTTTTGAAAAGTGATTTCTGTTAGATAAAATTTTAGCTTTTTGAAGTGGACTTTGAGCTTCTTAACTGCAGATCTTTTTTATGCTCAAACAGCAATATTACAGACTAACTAAAATTGAAAAAGTGAAAAAGCATTATAGGACCCCTTTAATATTTCCATGCTCAACAGGCAACCCTGCAAAATATTGGATGTTACACCTCCCCATTCCAATGGCACAGTCAATGGCCATGTCAAACATCACATAGAGGGCGATTCAATTGTTATCAGTGACAGTGATGAGGAGCCGACAGTCACTTCTCCCAAAACACCAACTAATGGGTCAGTGCTCAGAACTTTCTTTCTATGAAATGCATCAATATGTGTCTGCTTGTACTGGTTTTCATCTAAGTTGTGTGTTTTATGCTTTGTTGTCTAAAGCAAGAAGAAGAAATCCACGAGTCCATCTTCGTTTAAATACAGAGTTCAGCCTGTCACCCCAGAGGATTGTGAACCTTTAGTAGTAAAAGCTGCTCAGATTTGGTGAGTTATGTTCTTTTTGCTAGAGATAAGTTCATGAATAAATGTCATAGTTTGTTTCTCTTGTTTGTTACTTATTTTAAAGTCTCACTGTGGTTTTTTTTTTTTTCTTTTTTTTTTCTCCTTTTGCTTTTCCATCATATAGTCGTAAAAAGAGCGTTTTTAGTCGAGACAGATTGAAGCTGCTTCTTAAACAGCACTGTGAACCAATAAATGGGACTATCCGACTCAAGGTAAATACAACAATGAAACAAAACAAAAAAATGAATAGGTTTTTAGTTAGTTATCAAGGTTGCCCAATTTAATAATTTAAATGTTGTTTTTTTTTCCCCTCTCTGGTTATTGTTATTTCCAGCCATCAACAGTTCTAAAATATAATTTAGCCGAACACAATTTCTCCTACTTCTTCCCGGATGAGCCCCCAGTATTTGCCTTCAGTCCACCAAGAAAGGGCAGAGGTCGCCGTCCTAATGATGCCTCTCCAACTGAGGTCTGTGTTATTGTGTGCTTATGTGTGTTTAGATGTAATGTTTGCAACTTGGAGCATGGCATGTCATTTGTTAAGAGAATTTCAGTCTGATGTAGAATTTGTTTCCCAATTTTAGATGAATTATGTTGAGGAGAAATTAAAATTGATGCAGCAGAAAGAACAGATGATGGCCATGGGTAAGTTTCAAATGCAAAATAAAAGTTATACACTGACTAGACTTGTCATGGGGTCAGTTATGCAATGCATTTCATTCTGCATATATTTGCTGTTTCGTTGCATGGCTTGCATTATAGAAAAATTCAAGAAAGAACGAGAAGATCTAATAGAGGCCAAAAGGAAAGAAAAAGAGGACAAGGAGAAAAAGAGAGAGGAGATGAAGAGGATAGTAGAAGAGGAGAAACAGAGGCGGAAAGAGGAGAAGGAACGAATGAAGGTTGAGAAAGAGAGGGTGAGTTGGAAGGTTTTTTCTTTTTAAAGTTTATATCCAGTCTTTCAACCATACCTGGTCCTACATATGTTAGAGTATTTTTTTTAAATGTTAACATTGTTGTTTTATTAATTTTTACACCTGTTATACTTTTGTTTGTGATATGCTTCAGGAACGAGAGAAGCTAAAGGAGGAAAAGAAAAAATATGCAGAACGACTGAAGTTATGGAGCAAACCTCGAGAAGACATGGAGTGTAATGACCTTAAGGTAAACATGCATCCTTAGATTTTAAAACACATCTTTGTTTGGATGCATACATAAGCAGCAAACTAAACTTTGTTTTGAAATTTGCATGTGTTCAGGAGCTGCCGAAGCCACTTCCAGTGAAAACTCGTCTTCCTCCAGAGCTGTTTGGAGATGCTCTGATGGTGCTTGAGTTCCTGAATGCATTTGGAGAGCTGTTTGATCTAAAGGATGAGTTCCCTGATGGCGTAACACTGGGTAAGATGCACTCACTGCTCATAAGCACATCACACCATGGGATATTATGGCATATATCCCACTCACTGAATCTAGCATGAGTTGTCCTAATAATATCCTAGCTTACAAATGGACTTTTCTTTTACAATAATTTTTTGGAGTCTGAGGCATTATTTAGTTATTTTTTTTTAACGTTCCTGATGAGGGTTGTTGCCTTTTACAGAGGTTCTGGAGGAGGCCTTGGTGGGCTCTGATCCTGAGGGGCCACTCTGTGAACTGCTATTCTTCTTCCTTTCGGCCATATTCCAGGCTCTGGCAGAGGAACAGGAGGAAGTGGCCAAAGACCAGTTGGCGGAAGCAGACACCAAAGGTCAGAGTTGCAGAGGTTACAACTTATTTAAAAGAGTCTTCAAAGAAGATATTTCAAATCGGGAAAAGTACATTTTTTTTTTTTTTTTTTTTTTCTTCATATGAAATCTAACAGACGTATAATTTACTGATGCCAAGGTTGAAATTAAATCCCAGTAACAGCAAGTTTCAGAGCAGTGTTATTTTTGTATCGAGATACCATTAAAGTAGTTGTTGTTATTTTAAATTCATTTTTGTTTTTAGTTTAGTTGTTTTTACTAATTTTAGTTAGTTTTAGTTGCTTTTTTGCCCTTTTTATTTTTTATTTATGCCTGTATAATTTTCATACATTTTTATTTTAGTTTTAGTCATTTTAATACTTCAACTTAAAGTAAAGTAAACTTAAAAATAGATTGCCTCAGAAACTAACTAAAATAAAATAAGTTTAAGACTTGACCACTTTTTGTGGTTTCAGTTAACTATAGTGCCAAATTTCAGTAGTTTTCCACTACAAGAAAGTCCAGGTGTTATGTTATTTACCTTTAGTATCCTGGTGAGTCAGGTATGTGTGACTGTGGTTTTTTATTTTTTATTTTTTTCTTTCCTAGATCTTAGTGAAGCTCTGGAGGATGACGCTGACCCCACACAGTCTGCCATCAGTGCTGTAGCATCTCTTGCTGCTGCCTGGCCACAACTGCACCAAGGTCAGATAATGTTCCCTGAAATATGTCTGTACTGTCTTTATGACCACTGTGGACATGTTTAATGATTTTAGATTTGTGCCTTTTTGTTTAATATATACAGTTATATTATATACTTTCAGTAAATTCAAAAACCCAGTGGAACCATGTTTCTTTTCTCTGCACAGGCTGTAGTCTGAAGCAGTTGGATCTGGACAGCTGTACTCTCACTGAGATTCTGAGGCTGCACATCCTGGCCTCGGGGGCAGATTGCATGTCCACCAATGCAAAGTTTCGCTACCAGAAACAGGGTGGGTTTGGCTCCACAGATGACCCCTGTGTGGAGCTGCGTCTGTCAAACCAGTACCTGCTCAAAAAGCTCTCCTGCACTGCTGTCTATGACCTGCTGCCTGGTTAGTGCTTTTTTTTTTTTTTTTTTGACTGTTCTTCTTTGTTTGTTGTTTTGTTTTTCTTTCTTTTTTTTCTTTCAAAAAAAATCTAATTATAATTTAAAAATAAACAGAATGATATAAAAAGAGAATTTTCTAATTGTTCAGTACATCTAATATTGTTACACGTGTTCAGGAGAGAAGCTAAAGATCCTGCATTCTCTGTGTGGAAAGCTGCTGACTTTGGTTTCTACAAGAGACTTTATAGAAGACAATGCAGACGAGCAGAGATCTGCCAAACAGGAACTGCGAGAGCTTAAAGCTGAACAGCATCGCAGAGAACGAGAGGAAGCTGCAGAGAGGTACGGAATAGACTGCAGAGTTAGGATAGCGCCATATTTTTGACAGAAATGAAAACTGGGCTGTAAGGGATACAAGTACAGTACATTCAATGGATGTACTGTTGTTTAACAACATACTGATTGTTAAGCTGATAAAACAAAAACTGTAAGTAGACAAAAACACCATAAAACAATTTTGAAAGTTAAGTTGTGAAAACGACATGATTTAAGGTCATTGCACACTGAGTCCGAAATTTTCCTTTGCATGTTGTTTTTTTTTTTTTTTTTTTTTTTTTTTTCTCGGATTCATCATCCTTTCCTATCAAAATGCTTGCTACAGATGTGAAACATGATTTATTTTTTTAACGTGCAACAATTTCGGATGAGAATTTCGGACCCAGTGTGCATTCTGTGCAAAGACCTTTAGGGCCTTTATACAGTGTGCCATTGTAAAGACCAAGTCTTAACCCTCACAGCTTTGTTTTCATCTGTGTTCAATTCAATATGCCATCTAACCTGACTACTGTTTATTACATAGACCTATACCTATCTATCAGCAGCTTAGAAACTAATAGTTGCATCTCCATATTCCAGGGTTCGAAAAAGAAAGGAGGAGAAGCTGAGGGAACAGGAGCAGAAATTAAAAGAAAAACATGAAAAACTCAAAGAGGAGGCAAGAAATGGAGAACATGTGGCAGGGTAAGCTGAACCAATAATCCTTTCTCAATATTCAATCCCTGGGTTTTGGGACAACGCTTACATTCCAGTCCACATATTTGATTAAACTTGTCTCTGTCTGTTGGTTGAAGAGGAGATGGACACCAGCACAGAAAGTCAGGACTGTCAAGCTGAGCAAAACACTGAGGATGAGGAGGAGCAACCAGCTAAATCTAAAAAAGGTATTGCATAAGTTTACTTTGATACATTCTTGGTCTTATTATGATTGATTTATCAGTGCATGCTGTTTGAAAGGGAAAAAATAGCTAAAAACTTTCCTAAACAAACATGCAAGTGGTTTGAAAGATGTTGAACTTGATTAATCACTTTTATCCAAAATGACTTATTGCATTTTAAGGGTTAGTTCACCCAAAAAGGAAAATTCTGTCATTAATTACTCACCCTCATGTCGTTCCAAACCCGTAAGACCTTCGTTTTATCTTCAGAACATATATTAAGATATTTTTGATAAAATCTGAGAGCTCTTTGACCCTCAGTAGACAGCAATGCAACTGCAATTTTCCCAAGTCCAGAAACGTAGTATGGACATCGGTAAAATGGTCCATGCGACATCAATGATTCCATGATTTTTCGAAGCTACGAGAATACTTTTTGTGTGCAAAGAAAACATTAAAAACATATCGTAATCAGTGTTGTTTACGTTCAGTAGACAGCGCGCGCATGCTGAACGTAAACAATGCTCATTACGTTGATTACGTTCTGGAGTACTCTCCAAAATGGCGGAAGATGGTAACTCGGGGAGAAGAATTGTTGAATAAATTGTTGTTATTGTTTCTTTGCGCACAAAAAGTATTCCGGTAGCTTCATAAAATTACGGTTGAACCACTGATGTCACATGGAGGTCACATTTTACCAATGTCCTTGCTATGTTTCTGGACTTGGGAACATTGCAGTTACATTGCTGTCTATGGAAGGTCGGAGAGCTCTCAGATTTTATCAGAAATATCTTTATTTGTGTTCCGAAGATTTGTTTGGGTTTGGAACGACATAAGGGTACGTAATTAATGACAGAATTTTACATTTTGTGTGATTAACCCTTTAAAGTGGAAGTGAAGCAGTCAGTCAAGTTTATATTTATTTAGTAAAGTGATTTACACTTTAATGACAAAATATATAACAAACACGATTAATGTAAAATTTTTAAAGAAAAAATAAGATGTTTTGTTATAGCTTTTGGAGCAAGGGCGCCGCCATCTTGCAGTACCACAGCATGTGACGTCACGGGGTTGGTTCACTCTGTTGGCCAGTAAAGTAATATATATAAGCATTTCTTTACTTTTTGAACACGTGCTTGTTTAAATGGAGGAATGGAGGAAGACGAACTTGAAAGGACTGTTGAGCCCATAATAAGTGCAATAACTAATGCATTTAAGCCGATACAGCAAGGGGACCGAACAGTACTGCCGTTACTGGTGGAAGAAATCATGAACCTGCTCTGGTTTGGATACTTTACATGGATACTCATCAAAACAGCCATTTATATAACATTCTGTGCATTTGCTCAAGCAGACTAGAAAGAGGACTCAATTTGGTACTCTTTTTGTGCACGTGTATGTGCAAAGAAACAATCTCACAATGCGTGAGTACTGCATTGAAATCTCTTTCATGCTGACTTGTTTTTGAATGGTTTAAAATGCTTTAATGTTTAAACTGACAAGGCTTAAAACACGTGAGAATGATAAAGCAGCACTAACCCGATCATTCAGATAGGTGATTAGTTAAACTGCATTCTCTTAACAACAGGTAAATTTGCAGGTGAACATAAAATGTTACATTCCACTACTGGTGAATGAGCCAGGGTCATGCAAATATGTCTGAAGGCTCTGACATGAGATGCCGCATGAACCGTACTGTATGAAGCGTTGGTTACAACACATTGACCATCACATTATGAAAACAATGTTTGGGTTATGATCAAAAACTTCATGATGAGGTGATATAGATATTTTATATGTTGAATATTCATCCAAATTATGGTGAAAACCAAAACATTTGTGTGTAAAAATAACATTTATGTGTTCAAAAAGTAAAGAAATGCTTATATTGCTTTACTGGCCAGCGGAGCCAACCAACCCAGTGACATCACATGCCGTGGTACTGCAAGATGGCGGCGCCCTTGCTCAAAAAGCAATAAAAAAAAATCTTTTTTTTTTTCTTTAAAACGGTTACATTAATCATATTTTGTATAGATTTTTTAATTAAAGTGGAAATCAGTTTACTAAATAATGTAAACTTGACTGATCTGTAGAGTTTCTAGATATCTATAGAATCTATAGATATCTATAGAATTCCTTTATTTTTGTTTTCCAGTAAAGAAAACAAATGACGCCCCAAAAGAGAAGCAGGATGGTGAGGTTGAAACGAAAGACAGTCTGAGCCCAGAGGAGTTACATCAACAGCAGCTCAAAGAGAAGGAACTCCTGGAGCGCATTCAGAAAGCTATGGCCTGCACCTACATCCTGCCTCTCGGCCGCGACCGCCTTTATCGCCGCTACTGGATTTTCCCTTCTGCTGGGGCACTGTTTGTCGAGGAGGACTTCTTTGGTCTGACAGAGGACATGCTAGAGCCCCGTCCTACTCCTGAACCCAAAATAGAAGAGCTTTTCTCAGCCGAGAGCCCAGTTAAGACAGATGGCACCACTGAGGAGCCGGTGCTGATCCAGAACACCTCGCCGCCAGTCAACCGGCCCAATCAGTGGTTCTTCTACAGCACACCCGAGGAGGTGGAGCAGCTCATAGAGGCTCTGAACCCTCGTGGACACAGAGAGAGCAGCCTTAAAGAGACTTTGCTGCAGGAGAAGGAGCGCATTGTTCAACTGATGGAAAGCAGAGCTGCTCAGCGGTACCATCACTCAGGTACTGTGGGAGCCAGGTTCCTAAGTAATGTTACATTTTTGTTTTGTTTTTTAAGTATGGTTTAGTGCCTGTGACCCTATTTTTTATTTCATATTTTTTTTATTAATTTTTTTTATACTGATGTCTGTTGCAGATGCGTATAATCATTTTAATAATTGAACCATTAATAATAAATGATAATCAGTAACTTTTGATGATACCTGAGCACCAAATCGGCATGTTAGAATGATTTCTGAAGGATCACTGAAGTAATGGCTGCTGAAAATTCAGCTTTGTCATCACAAGAATATGTAGCATTTTAAAATGGATTTAAAAAAGAAAATGGTTATTTTAAATTGTAATAATATTTAACAATATTTCTGTTGCTATATTTTTGATCAAATAAATGCAGCCTTGATGAGCATAATAGAAACAAAATGAATAAGTTATTTTTTTCAAACTGTACTATATTTCATTTATTATGCAGATGAATCCCTGCCAGAGACCAAAGGCAGTACTTTAAAGCCAAAAGCTGGCCCATCTTGCCCACAAAGCACTGTACCTGCTGAGCGCTTCATGGAGAATCGTCTCAGAGATCTGCTACTGGATATTGAGGACCGCATCTATCAGGGAACTCTGGGGGCAATTAAAGTATGTTGATTGTGTTGACCACATTCCATAGCTGTAAATACTGGAGTTCTTATAGTATGATGTGGCTTGATCTGGATCTTTGTTAATGGTAACCTGACGTTTTTCCCATCCCTTTTTTTTTTTTCCGCTCTTAACCCTGAAAAGGTGATGGACAGAAACTCATGGAGAGCCGCTCTGGAAAATGGAAACTATGAACTGCTAAATCCTGAGTCTAAAGAGAACGGGCTGACCAATGAAGAAGAGGAGCCGATGGAAATTGATGAGAATCACGTCAGAGTCAAAGACAGGTTATTTCACTTTAATATAAGTTACCTGTGTATTTTTGTGTGTTTAAACAGAGTCTGATGCTCCTACAAGCTAACAGAATTTGCAGTAGTGTCTGTGATTGTGTGAACTGATGGTGTTTTTCTTATTTATAGGCTGCAAGAATTGAAGGCAGAGGGTCAGAGTGCCACGTCCACTGCTGTGAGCACACCACAGCCTGTCAATAACATTGTCCACTTTTTGGCACAGGCTCTTGCACAGATAGAGCAGGGCATAGAGCGCAAGTTCCTGAAAGCTCCACTAGGTAAGATCTGTTACTTCTATGATTCTTCTGAAACTTTGAGGGTATAAATCCACCTTTCCACTACCCCTGACAAATGATAGACCGGAAGTCATTCATTTCCAATGTAGAGTTGTGCGGGAGCTGCGTGGAGCTCCAGTCATATGCATATGCGGAAATTTTAGATCTGATTTGAGCTTTGGATGCATTTATAATATCTGAACTTCTGCAGCTAGACCGTATGTGGCCACTCAACCGGATGTGATGTATTCTAATCAAAACTGAGTGCAAGGTTGTAAATGGCGGTTTAGAATAATTATGACAGAAATAATAATTTTATAATTATTAAATCATTATTAACGTTGATTAGCCCCATTTAAAAACTACTGTTTTTATTTGGTGGTTGTTTTGTATGGATATATTCATACATTGATTATATTCATTAAAATTGTTAATTTTACCATGGTGAATCAGCTGAGGTAAGTTGAAAGTTCTGTGCGACAGGCACTAAGGGGAGGAATGCAACAATCGCATTCAAATGTTGGAGACAGTGGGAAGGCGGCTTAGGTGTGTTCCTGAAAACTATACGGATAATTTTGTTTGTAGGAAGACGTTTTTGTTTCATTTTTGAATTCATTCATCCACAGGCTCTTATTTCTGAATGTTTTGTTTTTAATCAGGTGATGACGATGCCAAGAAAGACCAGAAGTTGAAGAAAAAGGATAAAAAGAAAGATGACGACCAGTCTAGTGAGAAAGATGGTAAGATTTGTTTACCAAAAAACTGAAAGTGTTTTCTCTTTAAGCACGTGTTGGTTTAAATCATCATTACGAAACCCGTTTTCCTAAACAGATGGCAGTGAAAGTGGGCGGCAGGTGAAGACTGTGCAAGAACGCTGGCGTGAGTCTTTGTTGGCCTGCTCCAGCTTGTCGCAGGTCTTCCTGCATCTCTCCACACTTGAGCGCAGTGTAGTCTGGGCCAAATCCATCCTCAATGCCCGTTGTAAGGTGTGCCGTAGGAAAGGAGACGCTGAGAACATGCTTCTATGTGACGCCTGTGACAGAGGCTATCACATCTTCTGTGTTCGGCCAAAACTGAAAGTGAGAACCTTAGTTTTTGGAAGGTTTTATTTAGTGGACCCCTTATTAACTGTTCTTTTTCATAAACCCTGACCTGATATGTATATCAGCAATCTGTTAATAAATTATTCTGTTTATTTGTAAATAGAAAACCTCTTAAACTTCTGAGTTTAAGACGAAAGTTTTGATCTTCCTTAATTTGTTTAACAGGCTGTTCCTTCTGAAGACTGGTTCTGCCCTGAGTGCCGCCCCAAACAGCGCTCCCACAGAATCAACTCCCGTCAGCGTTCCTCTATCGACTCTGAAGAAGAAATGGAGGACGAGGAGGAGTCTGAACAAGAGGAAGAAGAATCAGAAGAGGAAGAAGTTGAGTCAGAAGAAGAAGAGTCAGAGGAGGAAGAGTTAGTGGACTTGGCTTTTTCTTGATTTTGATTGTTTTGCCGGTTTACTCATTTCATGCAGAAGGGGATTGAAAGTTGTTTTCTTTTTTTCTCATTTATTTAACAGTGTGTCCAAGAAGGCTCCCGTCAAACTTCCTCTTCAGAGCAATAAAGGAGGTCGTTTGAACACCAGATCGAAACATACTGAATCAAGTCATTCCACGCCTCGCTCACAGCAGAGCACACCCAAACAGAGCCAGCCTGCTAATAAAGGAGGCTCCAAAAACTCAGGGAAGAAGTCTACCCCGGTGTCTAATGGCAAACCCCCTCCCCGGGCAGGAAGCCGCTCCAGTGCTCGTCTTAGTCTAGAGGTGCCCGCCAATGGCACAACAGCCAAATCCAACCAGTCCAGTCCTGCAGCAGAAAATACAGACTCTAGGAAGAGAACCAGTACTGGTAAGGAGTCTCAGTGAATTCACAAAAAAAAAAAAAAGTCTCATTAACATAAGGGAAATTTGATTTACTGCATCACATCGGTGTAGGATACTCTGGAAGCTTGCTTCCGCCAAAGAATGCAAAATAAAAAAATTATTGACTCATAATTAAGACTTTTACTCACAATTGTATGTATACATCTCACAATTTTATTTTTGGCATGGAATAAAAATGGTAATATCACAATTTGGACTACTTTTTATGAAATTGCAAGTTTATATGTAACAATTCTGACTTTTTCTTAGAACTGAGAGTTTGTGTCTCACAATTGCAAGTTATAAACAATTTACATCTCACAATTGACTTTCTCAGAATTCTGACATTGTAATTATTTATTTATTATACTTGTCTCACAATTCTGACTTGTTCTCAGATTTGCAAAAAAAAAAAAGATAACAATTGATAAAAACTCAGATTTGATAAATCCCAATGTTTTTTCCCCAAATTTTATATTTGGCTTGAATTGAAGAAAATGGCATACTTGATATTTAACTGAATGCAGACACACATTGTTTTTCCGGTTTCATTTTCTCTAAAACTTTTTTGGTTCACATGTATTTTGGTTTGCCACTGTTTCTCCAGCAGAGGTCTCCCCAAAAGCCAAGATCGTCTTGGCTCCAACCACCACTTCCTCCAACCGTCGAAGCTCGGTGAGAAACTTGGGCGTACACGAGCTGTCAGCCTGTGAGCTGCTCACTGTGGACCTGGTCAGACACGAGGACAGCTGGCCTTTCAAGAAACTGGTGTCCAGAACTCAGGTAGTGCATTTAGAAGTTCACACTTGCACCCCTCTGAAACAAGGCCATGGAGCTCCCACGACCAGCTGTACTCTTAAATAATCTGTGCAGTTGTTCTGTGACATCTCACTATCCCACTTTTACACTGAGGCATTATTTTCATGGTTTTAATGACAACTTTTATTGCACATATTTCCTAGGTGCCTGATTACTATGACATAATCAAAAAACCCATCGCCTTGAGCACAATCAGGGAAAAGGTCAACAACTGTGAATACCAAACTGCTGGTAAGAATTGAAGGTTGAAGTTTTTTTTCTTTTTAAACAAGTTGAAATATCGTAATTTAGAATGAACCATGTCTATACCACTTTAATAGCTTGAAAGAGTTGCACAACATGAATCATTGCTAAATGTAGTTTCTTTTATTTTATTAATCTCATAGCGGAGTATATTAAGGATGTGGAGCTCATGTTTTCCAACTGTCTGGAGTACAACCCAATTAACACCAATGAAGCAAAGGCCGGTCTACGGCTCCAGGCCTTCTTCCATTCTGAGCTTCAGAGACTCGGCCTGGCTGAACGCATGACCCCTCCACAAAAACGGCCACGGATGTAAACAAAAGCCCGTCTTCCACACAAATACATCAGCTGGCCCAGACTGAAGGCCAGTTCATAATCCGCTGTCTAATTATGTTGTTCCGTGGCATTTGTGGAATGTTCATGAACATTCCAGTGTGGTGTGACATTAAAAATTCTACCTAGCTCTTCTTCAGTTTTATTTGCAATGTGCAGTGTGCAAGCGAAACGGCACTCAAGCAGCGGATATCAAGCGGCATTTATCTTCACAGCCAGTGACAGGAGTATAAATCGGCCTTTAATCCTGTGGCGCAAAGTATAAGTCACTAGCAGGAGAAAGGAAAAACAACTGTGCTGTGAAGAAAAAAAAATATTTGCACTGTTTTCTGAAAAGTTATTTTTGTGTTCACATATTAACTCAGGACAAAAAGCATTGTGTTTTTGTCTGCAATTTCAAAATGGTGCATTTTGCTTTTTCTGCATTTCTAGACTACTATTGTATAGATTTTTACAGACCGGCGTCTCCATTTTGATGATAAATTAAGTCTCACAGCTCAAAGGAACAAATAGAATTTCTGTTTTGTAGTTGTGAATAGTTGTAAAGAAAAACTCAGTTCTTTGTTCAGGTCCCTAGTTTGCATAAACACTACGTAGGAACCAAACCATCCCATTTTGTTGCTTCCATTTACAGTTTTTGGTATTTATTTAGATTTGGGTATAATTTGCTTGCTTTATTTATAAAATTGTCTTTATAGGTTGTGTAGCCCCCCCACCCCCATCACTTTTCAACAAGAAAGCTGTATGAATCAGTTTTCCTCTCATGGGTCTTAAGATTAATTTTACCTGCTGTGTAAATCTTCTTTTTTTTTTTCTCTGTATGTAAAATAAATTTTGTTAATATTTGGCTTGACCACTTGTTTTCATCACTGATTTTCAGTTATGCATAAATTGCATACGTTTGGAGTTAGGTGCACTTTAAGTGAAGAAGAAAAATAAACAAATCCTGGCTTTTTCCATTTAAAATGTGTACCCTGTATAACACTGCATAAGGGTATTTTAAAGTTTATAACATCAGCTCATGTGCCTCAACTACTAATGCATAAGGTAATTACGTCATGAACCTATATGATGAATATTCTTATCTGGTCTAAAATATAACAATTGCTAGATTTTAGTCTTATATAAAGTTAAATGTCTTATGTACTGTCCATGACTTAAAAGTTTTGTCATATTTTCAGTACATTTAAGTTGTTTTAAACAATATTATGCCAAGTTACAATTCAAATGTGTGCACATATTTGTCCACTTCATTGCCAAGTGTCCCAATGACGGTGCACATGCTCGATCAGCCCTTCACTGCGACTGTGCACTGATGTCTCTCTCTCTCACACACACACACACACTCGCACTGTCTCGGCTGTTCACATTCCCAGATAGAAGTACCAAGAAAATAATCTTTCATTGATTCATCTCGTCGGACAGCATGGTAAGCATAGGTCTTCTCTCACACATCGTTCACTCTTAATTCATAACAGGTGTTATAATGTTATTTTGAAACTCTTTCTGTCAAACTTTTGATCGGTAACTGTCACGTTTTCAGCTGCGGCAGGATTTGTGATGCGGCGCTGTGGCGCTCTCGCGAGGTGCGTGCTTGTGTGCGCTCCGGTTAAACAATATAAAGCTCTATTCGGCTCCAAGGTGATTTTGTGGTTACCTAAATCGGTTTTTAGTTTGATATAAATCTATATCTCAGGCCTGTAGCCCGAGGCGGCCATTTTAAGCTAATTTTAGCCGGTGCTTTAATCACTGAGCGCGCGCCTCTCCAATTTTTCCTCACTTGCGCTGGAGAAATAAATGATCGGGACTGAACTGATGGACTCATACGAGAGAAATCAGATCAGAGCGAGCTGTGTATTGCTGTCAGGTGCCTAGTGTGGGTCCTGGGAAGTGAATTAGGCTTGTTCATGATTCAGTAGGATTTAGTGGCCATAGTGTGAGTGAGAGAGTCGGAGCTCCACACCAGAGGCTGACTGTTAACTACTTCACACTAACTAGTAGCTACTTTCGAGACTAGTTACTATTAGAGGAGGTGACGCTACTTGTTGAATATATGAAAAGTGCACTAAATACTTAAACAATATTACCTATTCAGTAATTTTTCTAACTACTAACCTCATGTTTAGCAGTACTTTAATAGTCAGTAGTAATTATTTTGTTACTAGTAGTATGTATAGTAATTGTAATATATAATAGTTGTTTGTAAAAAAAGAAAAAAAGAGGCAAAAACAAAACGTTACCAAGTAGTAATTTTTCTAGACCTTATAAATAAGTACAAAATAAATTATTCTAAAAAGTAAAAGAAAAATCAGATGCTGCTTATATCCAATGAATAGTTAATAGTAATTTTAATACTAGCAAGAAACTAGGTTGATATTATTTTGTTTATTATTTATATGGTTTACATGCAGTATTTTCTAAAAACAAATACATAATCTAAACTTATACAGATATTTTAATTATTTAGCTTCTAATTTAAAATTGTTTAAATATTTGTACTGGTAAACAAGACAAACACAAGCAAGTAAGAATTATTTATTTATTTATTTATTTATTTAAGTGCAATTGGAGTAGTTAATGGTATCCAAAGAATAAGTAGTACTAATATCTAATTAAGTTCTTTTCTGAATCTATAGTAATCACCGTTGGTTACTAATATCCAGTTTTATTCCTCTAATATTTAATTTTAATCCTCTAATAAGTGATATCATGAATAATTGCCAGTAAAAGTAGGTACTAGTCAGTTGCTAGAAGAAAAATAAAAATACGTTAATGGTAATAAGTTAGCAGTGAGGTTAGAGGAATACATTTTCAAATGGCATGCGGGTAGTAATGTTCATCTGACATTAATCACTGTATTGTTTCAATGGATTATTGCACTGTTCAAACTTCGAAGGGCCTCATTTGTGTTGAGGGTGAAGTGTCATTGATCATGAATCCAGATGTCTTTAAAAGTCCCAGGAGGAGCTGTCATAGTTGTATCGTGGCCCAGGCACCCCACTATGTCTTGGCCTTGCGGCCCATTTTGGACAGGAGTGAGAGATTTGAACTGTAGTGACAGACCAGCTGGTTATGCGCAGCACGTACGTGAGTCAGGGTCTGTGAGCAGCAATGGATCACTCAGTGCCAGCGAGGTGATCCAGATCTCACAGCTTGTTACCTCTAATATTGCCTGGTGGATTCATACAGATGTTATTTTTCATCCATCCTCATCGCAGGCCTCTGGTGTCACAGTCAGTGATGAAGTCATCAAAGTCTTCAATGACATGAAAGTACGGAAGTCCTCGACCTCAGACGAAGTGAAAAAGCGCAAAAAGGCGGTGCTGTTCTGCCTCAGCGATGACAAGAAGAAGATCGTCGTAGAAGAGGGCAACCAGATCTTAGTG